>NW_027315801.1:20473963-20491463 GCF_026437365.1 Eucyclogobius newberryi
AACTAATCTGTAATACATAAAAAAACAGTTTCAAGTTTTAAAAGTTGCTGCTTATCGCCATGGAGATAGTGACGTTATATGCCATACAGCGGGACACCGGTCTTCCTTTTGATTTGACAATATATAACTAACTAACTATATTTATTAGTTAGTCTTCCTGACCTGTTCAGTTTTGATGTTGAGCCTGGCCCCGCCCCCTTCACAGTCCACCGCTTGTCCTGATTGGTCGAGGAGCTCAGAGAACGGAACGAGGTAATTGAACAGAAGCAGCCACTCGCCCTGAAGTTGGGTCACAAACAACAACAACAAAACGTCAGGGTACTGGGAAAAAACGTGAATATTCAAGATTCTACACAGACTTTTGGATGAAAGTCGTAGACACTTGGTTGCAAATGTTTTACGGTTGAGCAGCTTTATTCTCAAACACAAACATCGACCTTCTGGGGTTTCTAAGCATGTTACGAGCAAATCAGTAACAAGGAGTATAACACGCTCTGTAAATACTGTTGTTAGAAGGCCTCACACAATAATTACTATATCGACTTAGCGTTCATTCAATTGTAGCTGGGACAATACATTGTAGGGTTACATTGTGTGGGGAACGTTTTTTGTACTTGAATACGATACGAGCTGGAGCTTCTGAGACTAAACACGTACCAAAGTTATTCATTCTGCTATTTATTTATCGCAGCTTATGTATTTTATTGACATTGTAGATTAAACGGTCTGTCGAGGTTGCTCAAAAAAGTGTTTATTTGGGACTTCCTGGTAAAATAAAGGTTAAACGTTTAGAAATTGCTTCACTGGTGTCATCTAGCTTTTGGCAATAAGGTTTCAATATTATAGTTTGTTTCCTGTAGCAATTTATAGCACTTCTAAATGTGTTAAATGAACCTTAAAGTGAACCATATATTCTTTGTAATACGGACAATCACCAGTAGATGGCACCAGTCATCACTGCCCATTGTCCAAAGTGAGACTATTGTACATACCTCTTCTTTCAGGGCAGAGAAGTCCAGCTGAGAGCCATCTGGGATTTCTGGATACAAACCTACAAATAAAAGTGATTTCTAAATACAGAATGTAAAATACGATATGATGACAACGCCCTCAATAAGCTTTTTGTTGGTAGTTACGTTGGGAAATCTATTGCTTTTTGACATTTTCCCCTGGTGAATGATCTTTTCACAACAGCTTCACTCAAACACAAGGCTAAAACTGCAAATTTGTAAACCCAATCCCTAAAAATAAATGTTTTTATTCATTTTTTCTGGTCAGGTCTGTCAAAAGTAGTCGATTCCCCACAGTTTTACAGGCCTACTGCGCGTACCCTTCTCGACTCCTCTCTCGTAGCCGTCAAAGAGCGTGTGGAGCCTGGCACAGTTGTACATGACAAACACTCCTCCTCTGGGGCCTTTGGTGGAGACGGAGCCCTCTCTGTGAACGTCCAGCGTCACCTGAACGAGAACAACGTGAACTACTTCATCATATTTTAACACATTCATCGCATTTTAACAAGTACAGATTTGTCACTTCCACGTTAATAACAACTAGACGTTCTGCCAAAATTATTATTGACCTTTATCTAAGAAGAAAAGTCTTCAATTTAGTTACAATTCAGACAAAAATTACTTCAATAGAATGTTTTTTTCCAGTTTCATATGTGAAAATGCTGCGATTAACGAATGAGTAAAGTTCACGCATTGTTCTGAAGTGCAAAGATGCTGACGTTTTCCCTCAAACTGAGCAATAAGTGCAGTAAAACTGAGCCGACTCACTGGACTGGTGTGGACGGTCGACAGGAGCTCAAAGCGAACCGTGGCGGAGGTCATGACCCGGATGAGGTCGTCCCAACTTTGACCTGAAAAAGACCACAAACAGTTGGTCGGGTGCGTTTTTTTAAAAAGCGCAGTGGCCGTGTCTCACTGACCTTCCACTTGGTCTCCGTACTTCATCTCCGAGGCTTCTTTCATCTGGTCTCTTCTCAACCTGTTTAGATGGAAAAGAACGGGAAAAACATCTAGCCACATTTTGTCGTAAAACACTCAAAAGTTGGTAACCGCTCGTGTTGTAAACTAATTGAATTGATGGCTTGTGTTTTGGCGAACCACGACGTCTGGCTCCCTCATGGGAATTTGGCGAAACGCAACTCATTCGACCCTCACGCAGTTCATAAAAGCCCAGTTATGGAACATTCCCTCCAATAAATCTACTACTACTGTATTTTCCGGACTATAAGTCGCACTTTTTTTCATAGTTTTGGGCGGGGTGCGACTTATACTCCAGAGCGACTTACGTTATATTATTCATTATTTTCACGCTGGCAACCACAAGAGGGCGCTCTAGGCTCTAAGCGACGCAGAAGAAGAATCTGCACTTCCTCTACCTTTGGAGTTTGTGTAGTTGTTTAGAAGTGACACCGAGGAAGAAGAATTCAATGGATTTAGTGCTTTGGGGTAGTGATGGCCAAATGAAGCCCCATGAACCATTTGAGGCTTTAGCCAATTGTATCGATGCACGAGTCGATGCCTCGCAAGGTGTTTCATTTGCTCCACTACGCAATCTTGTGGTCAAAAAATGTAATGCATGTGAGATACTACAGCGTCACAAACCAAATAATAACCGATTTTATTGAGAAAATAACACAAATACACAAAAAAATAAATGATCTACCTAATGATGCATATTAATTCCATAACAACAGATTGTGTCATATGGTTCAACAATAAGGCTTGATCGGGTCTCGATCTTATATTCCCCTGGTCCCAGGGCGGATGCAACTCTAGTCAGCCACACAGACTTCTGAAAACTCCAGGTTTATATTAGTAATTATCTATTTCAACTCTCTGAGCTTTCTCAGACCCAGGCACTGCCACGGATTATGAGGCAGTTCATTTGTGCTTGTTCTCCTCCTCCAGACGCTGCTTCAGATCATCCTGATGGAGCTTTAGTTTAAAGTCTGTATCAGAACTTGACTCATTGATCACCGTTCCAAAATTAGTGTCTATTATGCAAAAAAAAAAACTCGTGAGTGTGAGTGAATCAACGCTTTGGTACTCATTCACCTTAATAAACATTTCTTCTATAATGTGCCTTTCAGATATAAAATTATTAAGGCCAAGAATTTAATTAGATATAATCAGCAGCTTCCTGTGCTTCTGAAATACAAACCTGAGTAATAAACCTAAAATACTAAACTGAGCTGTCATTCTAACTCAACCACTATCTGACACTGACTGACCCACGACGCACCGCGAGACATTGCGCGCTTCTATTTGAAAGTGACACCTATCCTGAACCAGTCACGTGACCAAAAACAAAAGTGAAGCCTCGCTTTTGTCGGTCACGTGTTTTTAAGCAAACTGACGAAAGCCTCGAAGCAGGGCTTCATTTGACACGCCCCTTTTTACTCGGTACAAGCCTCGAAGCCTCAGCTTCAAATGACCCATCACTACTTTGGGGTAAAACTGATGCTTTGGTAAACTTGTTAGCATGTTCTTTATGCTATAGTTATCTGAATAACTTAATATGTTACGTTAACATACCAGACACTTACCACAGTTTGTTGTCTGTGCGTCATGTAGCTGAAGGTGTTAGCGTTAGCATACATGCACCTATTCACCATGTTCTCTAATCTGTTATTATTTTAAACTGCATTTCAAGATTAAATGTCTGTTCTTGGTCTTATATTTTATCAAGTACATTTCCCCCAAAAATGCAAATATATGCCAGTGCGACTTATATATGTTTTTTTCTTTTTCCATTTTTTTGGCTGTTGCAATTTATACCCGGTGCGACTTATAGTCCAGAAAACACAGTAAACTGTGTAGCTGATGTTTTATTAGCATTGGCTACTGTTCCTCGTCATTTTAGTTAAGTTAATTTGCAATTTGGTGGTCTGAAACGTTTTTTTGTGTGTGTGATGATTGATTGGTACTCATGCTACTCATTACTGTGAACCGTCGCCACCTATAGGTTTACCATGAAATACTGCGTTTATACTTATAGGAAGTCAATTGACAGTTTCTATGAATAGGTGTTTTGTTTTTTCCAACATTGTGTATTAAAATCAATCAAAAAGTGAAATGGTAATCTGCGTGTGGAGTAAAACTACACATATGATGATACGGTACGTGGTCTCAACAAATGAAACGACGTTTGACGATGATCTTTGTGTCCTTTCTTACTGCAAATACTGCGCGGCTGTGAGCTGAGATCCCGGAGTCTTCACCGGACCGCACACCAGGAACCTCTGCAAATGACATGTACCACGTTTACCACGACTACTGCAGTACACGTTTATCCTTTCTGTATAAGTGTCACTGCTGCTGCTCATCACGCTCACAAACCTGTGTGTGTGCTGCGCCGCTGGCCCTCCACAGCACGGCGACCTGCTGCTGCCTGAACTCGTCCTGACAGGAAGTGACGTGGATCACCGTCGTCGGGGAAACCTGGAGGTGGGACCAGAGGAAAAACTGAATATGATTTTTGTCTGGGTTCTTCTGTGACAAAGAGAGAGGAAGAGTCTGTTTCTATGGAAAGAGTGCTGTTTAAAGTGCCTATGTCAGGTTTGTATGGTTTTCTAATGTTGACTTTCTTTATTTGGTGTATTTATACCTGTTGTACATATAAATTATAGTTTTATACCAATCGAGCAGGTATTTGTGGAGAAAACTGTAGAAAAATCTGTTTAAAAAATGACAGGAAGTGACATCACACTAGGGACACTCACTCACAGTCAAAGTTTATGCATAATTTACACAACGAAACAACTTTTTTGACTCTCTAAACATTAATTCAACAAAATTAAGTCGCTCTCATATATTTTTATTTGTCAAGTAAAGAAAAAATGAGGTTTTGCCCAGTGTTTGCTCGGTAATTTCCCAGTGTGATGTCATAAATTACAAACAGGAAGTGACATTATAAACCTAAAAATGTTGCTTTTCTGTGATAATATTGTTACATTGCATTATTATTACTTGCATTAGTTTTAGTTCAATGAGTTGTCCAACTTGTCATATGCCTTTTAAAGTCGCAGCTTGCGTTTCGATGTATGTAAATTGCTAGGATATTACTATTTTGCATGATTTGCAAATGCACTTGGTCGGTCGTGGGTTTTCGTCCCGGTCATGGAACACTGGACCAGCTCTATACTCTCCATCGGGTGCTCGAGGGTTCATGGGAGTTTGCCCAACCAGTCCACATGTGCTTTGTGGATCTGGAGAAGGCTTTCGACCGTGTCCCTCGGGGTGTCCTTTGGGGGGTGCTCCGGGAGTACGGGGTCCGGGGCCCTTTGCTCAGGGCTGTCCGGTCCCTGTATAACCGGAGCAGGAGCTGTGTTCACATTGCCGGCAGTAAGTCAGACCTGTTCCCAGTGCATGTTGGACTCCGCCAGGGCTGCCCTGTGTCACCGGTTCTGTTCTTAATTTTTATGGACAGAATTTCTATGGGTCGGAGGGTGTACGGTTTGGGGACCACAGGATCTCATTTCTGCTGTTTGCAGACGATGTTGTCCTGATGGCTCCATCAAACTCGGTCCTGCAACATGCACTGGGACGGTTTGCAGCCGAGTGTGAAGCGGCTGGGATGAGAATCAGCACCTCCAAATCCGAGGCCATGGTTCTCGACCGGAAAAAGGTGGCTTGCCCTCTCCAGGTGGGTGGGGAGTCCTTGCCCCAAGTGGAGGAGTTCAAGTATCTCGGGGTCTTGTTCACGAGTGAGGGAAGGATGGAGCGTGAGATCGACAGGCAAAGCTCTCTATTTACCGGTCGGTCTACGTTCCTACCCTCACCTATGGTCATGAGCTTTGGGTAGTGACCGAAAGAACAAGATCGCGGATACAAGCGGTCGAAATGAGTTTCCTCCGCCGTGTGGCTGGGCGCTCCCTTAGAGATAAGGTGAGGAGCTCGGCCACACGGGGGGAGCTCGGAGTAGAGCCGCTGCTCCTCCACGTCGAGAGGAGCCAGCTGAGGTGGCTCGGGCATCTGTTCCGGATGCCTCCTGGGCGCCTCCCTCGGGAGGTGTTTCAGGCATGTCCCACCGGGAAGAGGCCCCGGGGAAGACCCAGGACACGCTGGAGAGACTATGTCTCTCGGCTGGCCTGGGAACGCCTCGGGATCCCCCCTGAGGAGTTAGAGGAAGTGTCTGGGGAGAAAGAAGTCTGGGAGTCCCTGCTCAGACTGCTGCCCCCGCGACCCGGCCCCGGATAAAGCGGCAGAAGATGGATGGATGGATGGATGCAAATGCACTTTAGCCCATTTCCATCACACGCAGACATTTTTCAGTGAGTTCTTACAGCGCAGTCGGACGCAGCCACTTCCAGCTGAGCCAAATGAGACACGTTTTCTTGTTGAACTGAAAAAGAAAAGCAAACCATCAGCGTCATTTTCTGAAATAACAATAAAACAGAATGAAGACTAGTTTAGGTTTAACAGGTTTAAACTGGTATCGATAGTAGTTTACTTCACTAAAACGTAAACAAGAAACACCGTAAAAAGTACGTATATACGGCAGAAATAATAGAAATATCTTTGTTTTACTGATTCTAAAAAAAAAGATGATAGGATTATTCGAAAATTATCACAGAAAAGTCAAATGTTGTACTGTTACGCGATATAATTTTAGTATTTATATTACCGTATTTTCCGGACTATAAGTCGCACCGTAGTATAAGTTGCACCAGTCAAAAAATGCATAATAGAGATGAAAAAAAACATATATAAGTTGTACTGGAGTATGAAATGCAGTTGCAAGTGTGAAAATAACAAATAATATCACATATAAGTCTATAATAAGTATATAAGTATAAATATAAGTATAAGTCGCACCCCGGCCAAAACTATGAAAAAAGGTGTGACATATAGTCCAGAAAATACGGTATTTTTCCAAAGGAGTTTAGTTACAATTCTAGTTTTTGTATAATTTTAGTGATTTTTACCAGAGAAAATTATCAGTCTGATCGTGTAAACCAAAAATGAAGCTCAAATAAAGTGGAATGCATCTTTACCTGTGCATGTGCCTATGCTGGGGTCGTATCCCATCAGCCCTTGCTCCTGGACCACCCGGGTGAGGTTGACCCTGATCGTCCCATCGCCCTCGTCGCTCTCTCTCCTCCCCCCGCTCGCCCGCCTGCCTTTCCCCGTTTCGTCTTCTCGATACAGACAGTTCCCCAGCTCTTCCTTCATGCTCTGCTCCCCGTTTTCGTTGGTCCAGCTGGCAGGTGCCGTCGGCCAATCGACTCCCAGCGTTTCCAGGAAGCGGATGATGTCGCTGTCCTCGGCAAGTTTGGGGCAAAACGAGACTAAAAAACTGCAAAGGCAGACGAGAAAAGTCACTTCTGTGCATGAATCACACACTAATGCAAGATTCTGTTGGGAAAATGTCTCACTTTTTTAATAAATCCATGTCAAAGTGCTCATTATTCACAGGGAAACACTATTTGTTGTTAAATCTGCGGCTGACAAGTTGGGTTAATCGAGATTATTTAGGTCACAATAAAATCGTAAAGTATTATTGTGACATTTTTAGAAGGAACATTCAATTCATAGAAAACTAAATTAGGTCTTTTTTTTTAGTTCAATTAAAAGAAATTAGGATTTTAAAATCAAGTCCTTTCTGTTCAGCCTTTCCTCAAAAAAGTAAACCTAAATGTAAAGTTCTTTTTTATCTTGCCGTTTTTGTCAAATTGATCAGAGAGTTGGATTTCATAAAGTCACATATTGTAATTGCAGTATTATGTTACGAAAACAAGCAGGAAAGAAGAGTTTGGATTTTATTCTTGTCTGGGTTGTGATGTTAATAATCACGAATAATGGTTAAATCACAAGGTTTATTCTCACCAGAATTGTTAAACCAAAAATTGAAAATGTGACATTGCTACTGTCAAACTGTCTTCAATGTCCACATTCCATTTAACTGTAAAAAGCTGTATCTCGGATGTAAAACTCCAACAATGGAAACGATAGATGGATGTACATTTGACTGCAGCAAAAAAGCAATAACAAGGAGCCGACAGTGCATGACTGGAATAGCACTGAATATTTAAAAAGTTAGTTAAGTTAGTTTAGTTAGTTCATTTACTTGTGAAAAGGAGAAAGACGAATTTGCTGGACAATGGAAGAAATGGGACAAACATATACAACTCTTTTTGTTTTAGTCTTTTCTGGGTCTTTTCCTGTTTGCGTTTATCATTTTGTAATATATAAAGCCAATAAAAAGCTAATCAAAACTCCCCAACCCGCTCGAGGCTCACCCCTGTCTCCTGAGCAGCGCCCCCATGTGGTCGGCCAGCATGACCGTGCGCAGCTGTCCCAGAGACAGCGACTGGGCGGTGGGTGCGTTTGTTTTGGGGTGCAGGGCGGGGCAGTTGACCACCACGCTGGCTTCTTTTTGGCTCGACGCTTTGAGATACTCCTCCTGTCCGCCGTGACGCCCCAGCACCAAGCGGAACGCGGCGGGTCGGTCCACTCTGACCCTCAGCCCCTCTCCCACCACACCGCCCTCGGAGACGGGCAGCACCCCCGGGCCGTGGAGGGACAGGACCCGGGACAGGACACATGGTGGGACCTAAAGCAAACATATGTTAGGGAGATCTTTCAGCAGTACAGAAATGAGGAAAACACACCCTCTAATATTTTTCAACACAATTTTAGACTGCTGAGTGAACAATAAAGACAAACCAGACAATAAAACTCCATTTAATAATCCGATTAGGGCTGTAGTTGACTAAAGAAACTCCTGTTTGATTAAAGACTAAAAGGAACAGTGCGTGAAACTGGCAAAACATTGTAGCATTTCTATGATCTGACCCAAACTATTCATACAAGAAAGTACAATGAAACTTTGTATGAAAAATAGTAAGAAACTCATGCTCAAAGAAAGCATGCCTATTTTCAAGGTCTTTCTCGCAACAAAATACACAAACTGAACAAATGCAACACTTGTATTTGCTCAGTTTGTAGAGAAAAAAAGTTTAATATCTTTGAGTTCAGCTTATGAAAAATAAGTGCCAAAACAAAAGTGTTGCGTTTTATATATTTTTGTTCAGTGTAATTGAGTGTATCAAAGACAGATATGCTTAATGCCCTATTGTGTAACATCTCCTTAAAGACAAGCAGGAGGTGAACAACATTTAAGCCAGTTTATATCCAGAAGACGAGTACCTAGATATTGAATGAACTTATTATAGCTTAAATCAATTTATTTAAGTTGACAATGTTAAAGTAAAATAGGAGGATTGACCACCCAGCCACACATAAAAACACAACTACACATAAATGACATTTCCCCACATGGACTTTGTTGTTGCGTGTGCGTCATTGTGTTCCTGCAGCAGAGAGGACACATGTTCCAGTCTGACCCATATGAAGAGTCACTCATGGGGCAATAATAGGAGCTTCAGGGAGCTACTATAGAGTGGATTCTTTGGCCTACACAAGCTCAGATCTGTACTGTGTGTGTTTTGTGTAATCCAGGTTTACAAGGTAGTTTGTAACACGTTTCAACTGAACTGAAACGTTTGATGGTTTCTTTGAGGGATTTAGTCCTGTTGTAATAGTCCTGTTGTCATATTTTTTTCTCTACACTGTTTTTGTATTAGTGTCCTTTAGCTTTTTATGATTTAACTTGAAAAAATAATTTAAATCTAAATTGGGATTTTAACTTTTAACTGAAGATAAATAAAAGTTAATTTAATCAAACCCAAAAGGTAGGAAAGTCCCGCTGAAATGTTGTTAGATACAGCATCAAATTAGATCTTACCACACTCATACTAATTAATCAAAGAACACAATATGTAGGTAAATTGGTGGGATAATATTACTTTCTTTCTAATTGTTGGTATCCATAAACTAAAGCCAATGTATTTGAAAAATGAAAACAGGACAATTGCCAAATAGATCAAAATGACAACAGCTATGACCATAATACAGCAATAAATCTAAAGTTTCAAATGCAGAGTTTAAATCACTATTTCACAGACGATGTCGCGCTCTCGGTGATAAAAAGCCTGACCTGCCCCTCCACGAACAGCGTGTTGAGCATGGTGCTGGGAGACAGAAAGTCCCGATTGCGGAGGTTCTTTGCGCTGCTCTCCTTGAACCACAGTTTCTCCGGCTCCAGGAACGTCGCCCTCTCCCCGTCGTCAGCTCGGCTCTGGGCCCGTGCATGCTCCGCGTTCCCCCGCAACGCAGCGCTCAGAGCCCGGACAGTGGCGGAGATCCGCAGCGGGGACGAAGAACCAGCCTCCGCCTCCTCCATCACAACCACAACACGAGTGAGCTGTCAAAACGCTAACGGGGCCAAAAACGTGCACTTCTCATCCCGCGATTTTTTTTTACAGATTTTGGGCGTGAATTGTCGTCATTGGGTCCCCCCGTGTCTCGCTGGTGACCCGCAGCACCGCGTCCGGACAGCGGGCAATCACAAATCGATGGCCGATATTGGCTGCTTCGCTCTGCAGTGTTTTTCGGCAGTGAAGACACCCAACCGGAACTATTGGATAGTGGCTGCGTGTTTCCGCGGGGACAAAACTTCACGCTGCACCCTACGTTTACCGCCGATGGCGCCATCTTGTGTATGATTGGGAGAAGTGCAACAAGACAATACAAATATTCAATACAAACTCTCATTATGCCAGCAAAATATCATATCCACGAAACCAAACGGGCTAAAATAAACCACACAAACATAATTATATACATTTTCATACGATCAACAGGCAGGCCTACGATTCTGGCAAGAAATATAGGCCTGACTTATAGAAACATGTGGATCTGACAGTTCCAGTGCACTTTACAACACTTTTTCCAAATACAAGGAATGAAATGAAATAGAAAACAGATTATAAATAGAAAGTAAGAGTGAAACTAAGTCATTTTGAGATAGAGCTCTCCCTGCTGCTTTCTTTAGAAAATACATCGTCAAAGTGTGTAGGCCATGGTCCCCCAAAGTAAATCAATAATTAAATAAATAAATACAGTTGTATTTTGATTGATTTTAAGTGACTGTGTTTACTTACGATTATTAAAACTAATAAAACTCAGACTCCAGGTAAAGTCCGCTGCTTTGCTACACTTAAATACTACACTATGAAGAGGCAGGGCTCATCACTTTCGCACAAAAAAGTCAATGATTTTACATTTTATTTATTGGAAATCACAATATTTATCTAAAACGGCTTATGATCTATATTCTGTATGTTATGATTGTAAATTAACCAATAACCCAAGACAAAGCACAATATGCACTTAACGATTGCTTGCAAACTAAATTAAAACAATGAACTGTAAATGAACTGTGAAATCTTAGGCAGAGAACATAATGTACTTGTACGTCAGCAGAAATTTGACTTTAGATCATTTGGATTCTTATTCAAATACAAGACTTCACAAATCACTTTCTGTCTTACTGCAGTAATTTATACAACTGCTGTATAAGCCTCTCAAAGGATTTACAGAGCCACTTTGTTTTGAATAAAATCTGCTGATTTCTAGGCCTGCTTCATGGCGAGTCCCTTTACCACACAATTATTTTTGTTTTAAGGATTAGTTTCTTTTTAATAAGGGTAATAGCAGGAATATTTTACAGTTTTGAAACACTGTTACTGAGCAAAACATTTACGAAAAAAAAGTGAGCAGCAGGAAATTTTGGGCGTGAGTTAATAGCAAATTCAATTGTTAATACACAGATTTTGTTGCGTGATTATGGACGTGCAGTTATCTTCATTTATTTTCAGAGACACACGGTTTAACAAATTGAGAGTATTCCTTGTTCATGCGATGCAATTTGGTTCTTATTTTTGTTTAAAATGACCAAATAATCTTTACAGTTGTTTCATTATCGATCCAGTATAAATCCCTGTGCCCAATGTTTACATGTCTCTTTGCTTAGTGCTTGATAAATTTACTTATTTCTAAAGGATAATAGTTGTGTACTTTAATAGTAAAATGTTGTTCCTTGAGAATAAATGACACGCATTCAAGCATGGGCTGTCTGACATCCAGGTTTCATTAAATTTGAATAGAGATCTTGAGAAACATTAACACAACTCTCACTGTGGGACGCTCTATAAAATTTGGGCAAAGCTCTGTCAAGTCAGACTTATCTGCAGTTGAATCGTTGACGGCCGCACTTGTTTCACACTTGAAAATAGTCTTTCGTTCTCACCATGGTCAATCCACGTTTCCTCATCTATGGTAAGATTTTCGAACTGTTCAAAGAATTGTGTGTTGTTATCCAGAGAGGTTTAAAAAATGTAATTATTATATGCTTTTCACTCAAATTTGCATGTGAAAATTGGCAACAGCAGCTTGTGGGAGTAATATGTGTTTTTGTACAGATTTTTTTTATTTTGAATTATAGTCAGGCAGAACTATTCATTTGAACCTTGTCTGGTAAGTGGAGAGGCAACTTGGCTGTAGTTACGAATTAAACTACAGTACAATAAAAGTAGGCAAAAGGCAAAATCCTAAGAAATGTTTTTTTTGTGGTGGTTGGCAAAGGCCCATCAGCTACTGCTTTGAGCCTGCCTTGATCTGCCCTTTTTCCAGAAAACTCACAACTTAACAATGACACTTCTCGTGCTTACCAGTGGTCTGAGTAGTTACAGCGTTTACACCAGGCTTAATGTGCATGTCCTCCCTTCTCTCATCCCCCCTTTATTTGTCAGGACGCTGTCCTGACAAATAAAGCCTACGGGCAACGAAAATCACATTTTCTACTGACCGTATGCTCAGTCAAATTACAAGAGAAAATCAAAATATCTTCCAAATAAACACATCTATTTAGCATGTCACACAAAACATCCTTAATGAGGGCTTGAAAAACATCAGTAGCCTTAGTTAGTTATTCTTCTTTAGAAATTAAAAGAATTGTTAAAAAAAAATAAAAGTTTATCCAGGCAGCATTTCTCTCAGGTTCAGGATTATGGTGATGTTATGTATATATATATATATATATATATATATATATATATATATATATATATACATACATTCTAAAGAAGGGAAGGATCGACATGACTGTGCCTCATATAGACCAATCTTAATTCAGAATGTGGACTACCGTATACACTTTAATTATTGCCAAAATAATTGAACACATACATACACATCTAATTCAGAATGATCAGACTGGATTTATTAATAAACGACAACATAAGACCAATTAGAAAAGTTTATATTTTTAAAAATAAACTTGACATTAAAGGTGAGATATTGTTAAAGTAAAAAAGGTGACATTTTGGAAATTCTCAAATGTGTATGTAAATTAGAAATTGGTAAATTAAAACAGGGAACTATCTAAATTTGCTTATGTAAATAAAATAAAACTTACATTTGCATGTTGGACTACCATCGTTTGTTTGTAAAAACCTATTCACAAACAAAATGTGCTGCGTACAATCGTGGAATCTACATTTAAATGTAATTATTTTTGTGTGCATTCCAGGAAGAAAAGCCTAAATGAGTAAATTAAATACATATGACAATCTTTACACATAATGAACCATACACAAAAACAACAAAACAAAACTGTAAGAATATATTTGGATAGGTTTTGATTCAGTTAGCTTGTCCTCTATATTTAATGATAGATGATTTAATAATACAAAATATTGGGGTTCTTAACGATAGTCCAACATCAAGAATTAAAATCAAAGGTCACTTGACGGACCCACTGACTCTGGAAAGAGGGGTAAGCTGCTGCGTGGTGGTTGAGTGGTTAAGGCACAGCACATACCAGGCTCCGAGTGCAGTGTCACGAGTTTGAGGAACAAACTTTCTTTTTTCTTTTTTGTACCAGATTGTAAAAGAAGATCAAATGAAAAGTTTTGATATGTTGAATCCTTTGGCTTGGAGAAAAAGGACTTATGTAAAATATGTATAAAGTAGGAGTAATTATAACCAAAGCAAAGCAACGACCATTCTAACCTAATGGTATATGCAGCAGGGGAAAAGACCATCATTAAAAACTGGACTGACATTGTAATTGAACCATTGTTTCCTATTTCAAATAAATCAATGTGCATGCTTCCATGCACATCTCCATCTGTAGGCGATTATAGTTGCCCTTCTCATAATATAATATATATATATATATATATATATATATATATATATATATATATATATATATATATATATATATATATATATACGGTATATATCCTGTCATCTGAGACCCAGTGTGATCGCTGCTGCCGCAAGTGAATATTGTCATTAATGTAAAAGCGATTTGAGTGCCTTGAAGATAGAAAAGTGCTGTATAAAATGACCATTTATTTTTTTAAATGTATCTAACTACTCTTCCATCCACACAGGGATTGTCTTCATCCCAGTAATTACGTACAGCGAAATCAGGGGGCACCACTTTATCAACCTAAACCTGACGTGGACAGAGGCTCAGAAGTACTGCCGAGAACACTACACTGACCTGTCCACGGTGGAGAGAGAGGAGGACCTGCACCACATGCTTGTACCTGACGGTGTGAGCGCCTGGATCGGACTATTCGACGACCCTGCTTCATGGAATAGAATCATCACCCCGGACTCCAACTCCTGGAGATGGTCTGACACTGGAGTCAGGGGAACAAGTGGATACATACACTGGACGTATAAACAGCCAGATTTTTCAGGTGCAAACGACCTTTGCATCATATACGAGATGAAATCAGGGTGGAGTGACAATCCATGCGATAATAAATACAAAGCAGCTTGTTACACGGGTAAGATACAAAGTACTTCAATCAGTCATCTCATGAATTTACTCATGTAAAATGCAGGTTAATCTGACTCCCAACATTAGGTATTGCCACGATTCTTGTGTATCTTAATACTCAAAGGTTTGGAACAATTTAGCAGTAATCGTAGTCATACAGAAAGATGCAAGGACTATTTACTTTGGAGATCTAAAAAAGGTCACAACAGATCTTTCACTAGACTGGCCTGCTGCAGTTGTTAGTGTGGATTTGTTATATGGCTATTATACTGTAAGATTCAACACCAAATCACACATTTAGTGACCCTATATTTATACATTCTTAACTACTGTCTGCACTATTTTTTTATTTATTTAGTAGTAATGTTCTTGCTTTCTCTTCAGTTCAATTCTCCGTCAAGCGGTTCACTCTCTCTGAACTTACGATGTCCTGGAAAGAAGCGCGGGACTACTGCAGGCTGCACCACCACGACCTGGCCGTGATCGAGACTTTGGCCGAATATCAAGTGCTGCTGAGCTTTTCCAGTGACGTGTGGGTCGGCCTGTACCGAGTGCCCTGGAGGTGGTCCGACAACAGCGTCAGCAGCTACAAAAACTGGGAAGAGAGCGAACCCAACAATAAGAACAACAATGAGCACTGTGTGGCCATGGGCTCCAACCGGCGCTGGAGGGATGAAGACTGCGAACGTCAGCTGCCCTTCATCTGCAGCGAAGGTAACACTGTCGCTGCAGACTTTAATCTATAATGATCTACATATTGTATTACGTGTTTTCTTTTTTGGGGGCAGTGTGGAAAAAGAGGTTTTTCCTGTTGAAGCTGCAGAGCACAGCCGACCTCACCGATCCCGCAGTCAACAGTCAGATCATAAAAGCGGTAAGTTTGCCCCTTTCGTGCAGTTAATCTTTTGTTTCCTTTGACTTCTGCAGGTTCATAAAGCGTTGAGTGGCTGATACGGCGTTCTGGTTTTTCCTCCGCAGATCAACATGAAACTGGGCGTCAACACGACTGACTTCAAGATCAAGGGGGTCCAATAAAGTCTTGAGGGAAATGTGTCAGCCTCGTGGATTTGCATTTTCCAGATCCTCACGCTCATCTCAACGTTTGCAGTTTCCTGGATCAGTAGCATTAAGCTTTAGAATACATAATATTAGCAATATTATTTGAGATATTTGTTTTTGATTTGTCGTGACGCTTCTTCTCATACTTTTACTCATATTGTCATTGTTTTAACTATAACATGTGCAGTTGGTGTGATGCTGTTTCTCCTCCTCATAGGTCATTCAAATCTTCTCCCAATATTTATCAGCCAAATAAAAAGGGTATTTGTCAATTAAAGTAAATTTCAGAATCAGACATTACACAACATTCACAAATGTAGGGACTTGCTTTGGTGATTCGCTGCAACAACTATGAACATGAATAAAAATAAGAAATATAGAATGCATTGAAGAAAAACAACCGTGTGCAATAGTACCACTTGTCGTATGTGTGTTTGATATAAGATAAGATATTCCTTTATCTTTATATTTATTTCAATAAAAATTAATGTGCATGATAAAGTTGTAATTTATATTAATTACTTTGAAAGATAAAAGGTTTTGATGCTAAAACATTGCAGCTGCAGAATTTTTGAAATGCAAAGAAAGAGGCTTTACCAAATAATAAAATAGACTAGTGTTAAATTGTTTTGTTATGATAAGACCTAACCAACAAGGCGGTGATCCCCATTTGAAAGGTTTCAACTTAACAGACAGAACACATCAGCATCAGCTGTTTCCTGTTAATGGATGCACGACACTAAAGTCAAGAACAGAAATATTATAGGTTATTTCAGATCAGAATCAGAAAATGTTTATTGCCATTGTCAGTGAGCAAAATTCATAAGCTAGGAACTTGCTTTGGTGATTCTGTGCAACATACAACAATGAACACCAATAAAGCTAAATATATCAAATAAGGCATGCATTAGAGAAAATAAATTTAAATGTAAATCAGATTAAAAAAAAAGACTTTAAAAGGTAAATTTTAAAAATGGTAAAAATGTACAGAAGTAGTGCAAGTAGTGCATTCCCAGTGCATAAAGCATCAAACATTATCCAAACTTAATGCATTACATAAAAATACATTTAAATCTGGTTCATTGAGCAGAACCCTGGACCCAGATCCAGGACCTGAGCCTGGAGAAAGCCATGAGGCGCTCATACAGGCCACTTCTTTAAGCCATTTTCATATGTTTAATTACACTGGGGGAAAACTTGTTTCTCTTTGTAAATAAATAAAGCAAACATGTAGATCTGAAATGATCTATTTGTCTATAACTACAAAATATGATTTAATTGTGTAATTGTTGTGTAATAGTAATTTATTGCACTATACCGCGACATGATTTTCTATTTGCAGTAAGATTTGGTGCGGCACATTTGAAAAGTGAAGTTGAAAAGTCAACAATGCACTGATTCCCTGGGCGACTTGAAAAGGTCTTTTTACTCTGCGTAGAACAGCCCGATGTGAACCAACACAACCAACACAACCGGAAGAAGGATCAAGTGTTATGGCGGCGCTAACATGGGCTTCTGGAATAAGGGAAATGTGGCATTAAATGGGGGAGAAGAAAAGGGAGGACATTCAGCAAAGTGGAGGAGCCAGAAATCCATCTCGAGACACTGAGTCTTTTATATTGACTTTAACTATAATTTAATCCATCACTCACTGCACTGTTCACGTCCTGCACTGCATCTGTCAATTCAACTGTAAATTTAGTAACACATAGTAACCCTATTTTCA
>NW_027315801.1:20493963-20646463 GCF_026437365.1 Eucyclogobius newberryi
TTTGACCGCGTTTTAGCGCCGTATTAGACCGCGCCGGGTTAGGGTTAGGTTTAGCCATGACGCTATAAGAGAAGTCCCGCGGTAAATGACTGCTGCATTAGGACTGAGTCTGCTGCGCTGAAAAGGTATCTTATTCACAGCACAAGTATTTAAGACATGTTAATTAAAAATGACTTATTTCAGAGCATGGCCACTGGAACTGGACGCTGGGTATTAAATAGGATAATCGTTTTCTAGCTTTATTTTATAATATTGTGGCTACACTACTGTCAACTACTGTGCATTAGACCCTATTTTAAATAGTAAAAACATTATTCAAAAATGTTATTTTTTATTAAAGCCAGTAAGACTCAATTTCCAGACGTGCTCTTTTAGCCGCGCACGTGTGCCACTTCCACCACTGTCCTTAAGGGGGCGACCGCTCCGCACTGCCCGGGTTTCTCCCCCCACACGAAGCGCGCAGAGGAAGAGCGACTCTCCTCCGCCGTCTCTTTTGGACTCGCGGATGTTTTTGTTTTGGAGCCGAGCGGCGCGTCTCCCGAGCTCCAAGCGCGGACAGTAACATCATGCACAACTGGCAGGACCACGAGATCCGGGAGCTGCTCCGCATACGCGCCCACGAGCAGTTCCGCGGCCAGATCACGGGCACGGTGAAGGACGCGGTCGTGTTCAGCTCGATTGCGCGACTGTTGGCCCAGCAGGGCGTCCACCGCTCCCGGGACCAGGTCGTCAGCAAGCTCAAGAACCTGAAGAAGCAGTACAAGAACTACAAGGAGCAGAGCGAGGGCAGGTCCGCCGCGCTCTGGCCGTTCTTCGAGGAGGCGGAGCGCGCGTTCGGCGACCACCCTCCGAAAGTGGAGCCGCCGGACTCGCCGTCCCCGGTCACCGCGCGCCTGGAGCCGGCTCCGGTGCCCGCGTCCGCCCCGGTGCGCAGCCAGGGCGCCGCGTTCGACCGGGACGAAGCCGAGCAGGTGGTGGTGGGGAACTGGGGCGAGCAGAACCAGGGGCCCGGGCCGAACCAGGGGACGAAGCGGGAGCTGGCGCCGGTGGAGGAGGACGAGGACGAGGAGTACGGGTCCCCAGAAGAGCCGGTCCAGTCCAGTAAGGAAGTCAAATGGAGATGTTTGAATATTAGATCTGTTTTAAAAGTTTGGTGAACAAAACATTCTTGAGTGCGGAGTGAAGTGTAACATAATGTGATTTCAACTGTGATTAACCTCAGAACATCAGGGAAAATGGGCAAAAGAAAACTACTCGGATACATGTGTGATATCAGAGCCTGGTTTAAAGAATTTTACAAACATATATTTACTACAAGACACTTCTGATGTTCTGATGAAGGCAAGAAACGTACAGAAATGTTGAGTACACAATAATTTTCATTTTGATCTGCAGATATTGGCTTATTACACACTTTACCACAAATTATGTATTTTTTTGCAATACTAAATTCTCACACTGGAGATAAAAAAAAAAGCGCTTCCCATTCAGTTACAAAGTCTTCAGGCTTTTAGTATTTGGATCTGATCATCTTTATCATGATTGTGTTCTGCTCTCATGATCCGCTCTCAGTAAAAAAGAAAATAAATACTTGTTGTTTCTATTTTGATCTCACACAATGACCTGTAATGAACAAATGCCTGATTTCCCTGCATTTTATTCTGGAAATGTCCCAGGTCAGGGCCCAATCAAATTGCCGGGACTAATGCGTGGAAGGCTGAGTGAATAAAGGCAGAAAAGTGCCAGTGCCACGGCCTGGTTTCCATGGTTACGTGCTTGGTTTCCTTGGTTACGTTCCATTCTCGTTCATGAATGTTCTGGCAATTTGCACCTGGTAATTTTCTGGGAGCTGTGTGTGAATGGAAATGTGACAGGTTTTTATGATGCGCTGATTTGACTGTTTGGTGGCAAGATACTGAAGCTGTTGTGAATATAAATGTAGTTTTACACAAATCTATAGCAGTACGGGAAATACAAATGGAAAAATATGTTGAAAGTGTGAGGAAGGAGAGCAGATTTAAATCCTAAAGTGGTTTGGTTCAATTTAAACACAACAAACGCCTGTAGTAGACAAGTTGGCGATTAGGTTTTTTATTAGTCAACTTATTTCTATTGTACATTTAGATTTTCAAAATAAAGATTAAAACACTGTGACTGACTTCTAGATAGAGAACCCGTATTAATGATGAATATTTTTTATGACATTTTGGTTTATAATAATGTCAGTCTTTGTGATCTTATTCAAATATAACTACAATTAGTCTTTATATTCGATTAGTTGATGAAAGGTGTGATGTATATTTTTGTCGGATATTACTTTCTGTGTACAGTGTAGTAAGTTGGGAAATACCTAGTGTGATTTCATGACATACAATCCAAACTGGAATGAAATTTGCACATTTTCCGTTGCAAAATCTTAAATATAATGATCTAGTTTAATGCCATACTGTGGTTTATTCCAGACAAACAGGTTGCGGATCATCACGAGTGACGCACCTTAGTTTTACACACAAAGATTCATGAAGCTTTTCCCTCTGCTTCTTTTTACACAATATAACTCGATCATCATGGATGTTTTGCAGTTAGACTTAGGAAAAATGACTATTATATTTGGAGCGTTTGAATCCACACTTTATTTCCCCATTTTTAAATTCACATCAGGTTCCAGAAAAGTCATACTCTAACCTTTGCCTCTTTTTTTACAGCCTGCACGATCCCCACAAAAAAGAGGAAAACCACAATCCTGAGCCAGGTGAACTGCATGATCAGTGCAACCATGTCCAAGCTCAAAGACATGGACGCGGCGATGCAGGCCCAGGAGGACGCGCGCCTCAAGAGGCTAATGGAGCACGAGAAGGACATGCAGAAGAGCCTCATCCAGGACATGTTAGCCCTGCACCGGACCATCGGCGCCGAGAGCCACCAGAGACACCTGGAGCTCGTGGACAAGATCGTGTCCCGAGTCCCGCCTCCGTCCTCTCAAACCGGGCTCTGACACGGGGCACGTTTGGACGGGTGCGGCTCAACCAGCGCCTGCCGACTTTTCTAGAGGTCCAAGGAAAACGAGAGGACAAGTCTGTGCAGAGGAAGATGCAGCACTCAGGCCGTTTCATCACTTTTGTCACACAGTTCATCCCTTTTGTCACACTTTACAATATTTACAGCAGCAGTTTTTTAATTGGTGTGCTGCTCATTGCGTCTTAGTCATTTAATTTGCTTATCAAATTCTCCAAGTTGATTCTGATTCTGAAGAGTTGTAAAGAGAGCATGTCAGGATAAGTTTATTTATCATCAGATCTGAACCAGAACACATGAACGCTCAACACATTTCCATATTTGACAGTCCAGGTCAGGCCATGCTTCCACAGGGTAACGTGTGAGTGATATAGACAACAATGTATATCTTTATTGTATTTAATGACAAAAATGTCTTTACGGTTCTAATATCGCACACAGAAATGTAAATGGACCATAAAATGAATCAGAAAAATGCTGAAACGTTACTTCATACCATTGTTTGGGAGCTTGTGCCGGACATTTATGGGTAATTAGAGGCGTGGTTAAAGAGAGGAGGCGTGGTTAAAGAGAGGAGGCGTGGTTAAAGAGAGGAGGCGAGGCGTGGTTAAAGAGAGGAGGTGTGGTTAAAGAGAGGAGGCGAGGCGTGGTTAAAGAGAGGAGGTGTGGTTAAAGAGAGGAGGCGTGGTTAAAGAGAGGAGGCGCGGTTAAAGAGAGGAGGCGTGGTTAAAGAGAGGAGGTGTGGTTAAAGAGAGGAGGCGTGGTTAAAGAGAGGAGGTGAGGCGTGGTTAAAGAGAGGAGGTGTGGTTAAAGAGAGGAGGCGTGGTTAAAGAGAGGAGGTGCGGTTAAAGAGAGGAGGCGTGGTTAAAGAGAGGAGGTGTGGTTAAAGAGAGGAGGCGTGGTTAAAGAGAGGAGGTGTGGTTAAAGAGAGGAGGCGTGGTTAAAGAGAGGAGGTGTGGTTAAAGAGAGGAGGCGTGGTTAAAGAGAGGAGGCGTGGTTAAAGAGAGGAGGAGGAGCAGGAGGTTGAGGCGTGGTCCACCTCCTGAACCTCAGTCACAGTTGAACAATCAACTACATTTATTAATCGGCTCTTTTTGAGAAGTTTTTGCATTAGTTTTGGGTCATTTACTCCACAGTCACACTTTGCATTGCTCCAAAAGGACAGCAGTGTTTTATCAGAATTTTAAAAAGTACATTGTCTTTCAGAACTATTGAAAATGCTACAAAAGAAGCCGTTCAAGAATAAAAATGGAACGTACCGTGTAATCTTTAAAGCCCAAAAAATAATGTGATCATTCTAATCATTCTGTCGCGTTTGATGTGACACCACAGGCACGTTTTAGCACGTTTATGATGCAATAACGTATGAATATCAACATCAAAATAATGAATAATACATTTTAATGCGCCACCCAAATCCGAAGTCCTTGTAAGAAATGACAGTGTTTGATATACTAAATATAGCAAAAAGGAATTAACTCTTGCTGTCGAATGCAGTTTTTCACAATGTGGAGAAAGCCGGTCATTTTTAGGTCATGAAATTAAATCTGTTTTGTCTTTTTTTGCATTCCACAAAATATACCTTGGCCCTGGTTTTATCCGTTGTTCTTCACATCCAACACTACATTAAAGTGCCCATGACAGGTCTTTACAATTTTCTAATTTAGACTTTATTTTGTGTATTTATACCTGTTGTACATATGAATTATAGTTGTACACTAATCAAGCAGGTAATTGTGGAGGAAATGTTGAAAAATCTGTAAAAAATGGCAGGAAGTGACATCACACAAGGGAGGGACATCCATTCCGGTCAAAATTTTATGCATAAATTACAAAGAGAAACAAAAAATTGGATCCTCTTAACGTCGAGTCAACAAAATGTATTATATACTCATATTTTTATTTGTCAAATCGAAATAATTGTGACATTAGATGAGTTTTGGCCCAGTGTTTGCCGGGTAATTTCCTTGTGTGATGTCATCAATTACAAACGGGAACTGAAATTATAAACCTAAAAAATGTGCAATACTGTGATAATATTTTTTAAAATTTTTAGCAACATTCTAAATATATTTATCTCAACTGCATTTTCGTTCAGTGGGTCGTCCAACCTGTAGGGGGCACTTTAAACTTGGCACCATTCTCTTCTACAGTAACTAATGCAATGTGTTGTATTCTGGCTACTACGTGTGCATGGAACCTTTAAATCTGTTTTTTTTTTTACTTTGGTATCTTTTTAATTGACTTATGTTGTGTGTATTAACTCATTATGTTCTCCCTGACTTTGCTTTTCACTACAGCACACGCCCTTTACACATACTTTATCTGAAATATTTACTGTTTTTCCGGCTATGTGATGCAGAACAGACAAACTGACAGTAATTTGTGTGACTATCAGAACTTTTATAGCAGTTTTAAAGCAGATTATATATTGTTTTAATGTTTTCCCCCTCCTCTGCAGACTTCTACAAAACGGCCAGTAATTGTGGACATTTTACATAATTTACAAATCTTTACAGAGGTTTTGTTTAATGTCCTGTTTTTCGATTTTATTTTTAGGCCCGAGCGCCACAAGCTGGCGAGAGGCCTATTAATCTCGTAAGGCCGTGCGAAGCACGGCTGCGAAAGTGCGCACGTAGTGCGCACGAAATCGAGCGCGAAGCGCTCGCCCACTTCCAAACACTCACTAACGCACTCCTCCACTCATGCACGCCCCGTGCATACTAATTAGTTGTAGGAAAATGGAACATTACCGTTGTAAACGGGCGAAGCCCGTGCAAAAGTTCGCACTAAACGAGCACTTTACATTGGGATGACGACCGCGAAGCGGTCGTCATCCCCATATAAAGCACTCATTTGCGCTAAGTAGCTCACGAATACGTTCCCCATCTCTTGCATGTTCCGTGCATATAAGCATGTAATGCAAAAATTGAACATTATTACTGTATAGAGGGCCAAAAACACAAAGTGGGCGGAGCCCACTCAAAATTATCGAAAGTACCCGTCAGTGACCAGGGACCCACACCATGAGGTAGGAAAGCGCGAGCGCTTTCCGAAAATGTATAGTTTATGATATTTGAAAAATGGGAAACATTGTTTTCGCATCGGAATATTATTCTTTCTTTCTTTCTTTCTTTCTTTCTTCTTCTTCTCGGGACCAACCCCCCTATTTTTCACCCAGTGAACATTGACGAAAAGTCACAAAAATTTGCACACCTCTAAAAATCGTGCCTCTCTACATTCTGGCTATTTCCCTTTTCTAAAATAAAAAAAATTGGCGCGTCAGCGCCACCAAATGTACCAAAAATGCATTGAGAGATGGGAAATGACCCAAAAAAAATCTGATCGTAGAATCATGAAATTTGGCGCAGAGGTAGATGGTGACAAGAGAAGTAAAAAATATTATTACGGCAACGCCGTCCCCCGAACCAAATGTCGGCCATATTGCTTCAAAAATGGCTAAACATGACTTCGAAGTTTTTCCAAACGTCGTACTTTTACGAACTCCTCCCAGGGCGTTGGCCCTAAAAAGCTGAAATTTGGTGAAAATGCTACTGAGGAGTGGGACATCAAAAGTTATCCAAATTACATTGATACCTCTCACGGTCTCTGTGCGGCGAAGCCGCAAACTGTAACTAAAATTTCAGAAATCTCCCATATTTAAAATTTCTGCCGTTTGTGCAGATAAAGTCCGAATTGCGTCAAATTAGAATCAGTTGTTAAACTCTTTGCCCTAAACCTACTTGAAGTGAAATAAATTCATTTGGCGCCACAGCGCCCCCTACAGATTTTATATGGAGGTTAAATGTTTAGTTTTGCGAAATTATATGAAATTTGACACACAACTCAATTTTAGCATCCCCATCAAAAAAGTCAATGAGACCCATGTCATAATTGTTATGGCGTTGCCGTAACGATGACCGAAACCTCCCATGTTATTCCAATGGGGCCAGAACATGTTTACACTTTAGACTTTCACAAACTCCTCCCAGGGCGTCAGCCCTATTAACCTGAAATTTGGTGAGACTCATCTTCAGGACCATCAAAAGTTATCCACATTTTCATTCAAAGAGTCACGGTGTCTGTGCGGCAAAGCCGCACATTTTGCCAAGAATTCAAAATAAAATTGCTTTTTGATGGTAAAACAAAGGGGAGAAGATGTGACAGCGTCACAGATTCAGCAGTAGGCGTGATAAAAGGACAATTGGGGCGCGTTAGCGCCCCCTCCTCTTGCGGCGTGGCGGCGGTGTGGCGGCGGCGTGGCGAGGGCCGATCATTGCCGCTTGCGGCTATATTTTTAATTATTTTTCCAATTGTATTTAATCGTTTTGCCATGTTTGCTTTCAATGAATAGTAAACGTATTTGAGAAATGGCGTTGTAGTTGTTTTATTTCTGTCTTTTGATGGTTTTGATGAAGAGCGATACTTGAAATGGATTGAGACGGCTGGTTATAGTTTTGTGTCATTTATTTTGATCAACTTAAACCAGTATTGGACCACGTGAGAACAGGGATGTCACGATAATTGCATTTTAGAGTGACAATTATTGTGGGGGGGGGAAACTGTGGCCAACCAACTGTGAAATCTTTACAAAACTGAACTTTCTGAAAGACAAAATTAAACTAAATGACAAAAACAGCCAGAAAACAAAACAGTTATTTACATTAGGTCTATTTTTGGACTATTATTGAACAAGAAATACTTAATTTTGCTTCTAAAATTGTGACAATTATTATTTTTTAGTTCTTAACGATTATATTGTGACCTGAATAATCACAAGTATCGAGTAATCTTCATTATCCCTTGTAAATTGGAGGCAGGTCAAAACCACGGCTGAAACTGCTTCTAAAATCAAAAGTTGGACTTGAAACGGGCTGTGCAATTAACCAAATTTGTAATCGTCATTTCAATTATTGCTCTGTTCCATTACAAAGGATGTTGTAATCAGAAATACAATGAATTAACTTATGTTCAGAGTGATATGTGCTCTAGGTATATACATTTTTGAATTTTGAATCAAACAATATAAGCAAAATAATTAATAATAATCAAATTTTTGGTATATTCGATCTGAAGTGCCAGTGACCTACTGTATATTTGCCCTTGGTACTTTTTGTACTTTGTACTTTTTGTGCCTTTTTGGGGAACAAATGATTAGTTTGTGTGGTATAAAGTACAAAACGTTTAGCGGATGATATATTGCTTATTTTCTTTCTAATCGCTTCAGTCACACACAAAAAAACTGTATTTTTCATTCAAACATTTATTTATTATATATTTTTTTTTAATGTATTTAATTTTTTTTTTTTTTATATAATTTAACAACATATAAACAAACACAATGCAAAAAGAAAACAAGACCAGAGAGAGAAACGACACAAGTGAGTAAAAAACTGTAAAAATTCAGCAAATAATAAAGCAAAAAAGGGAGAAAATCAAAGCACACGAAACCCAAACAAAACGTCCCATTTAGTCCAAAGTCTTATCAAATGTGTCCATTTTCAAACTAAGCCCAAATGTAATTTTGTTCTATGCCATCGGAAAGGTGTGCGTGTTTCGTGAGCTTTGTCTTGTCTGACACGAAATTCCCGGTTGCGTTTTCCAGGTCACGGCAATCCGGGAGAAAACGTGTCATTCGAGACAGAGCCCTCATTCTGTCCAACTGCTTCAACACTGTGCGGAGAAAGAAAAGAAAAGTGGAAGTGAAATAAGGCGGAACAGGTTATGCGTTGGCTGTAATAGAAAAGTAATGAATGCCAACTGAAGGCGGCTGCAGGATGTTATTGCTCAGCCCCGGAATGTTCCACAGCACGGCATTAAACCAGTCCATCATTCATTCTATCAGGACTTGTTTATTGCCATAAAACCCTTCACCGGGAAAGTTACGTAGTACGCCTGGGTTTCAGTGTCCTGTTGTATGCTACATTTGGAGGAATTTGGTCCGTTCAAACGATTTATTTTGTTTAAATCGCCATAGCAACGGTCCTAATTCCTCACACTTCTGAAACCGGTGAATAAGGAATGTTGACACTGGTCTTTGTGCACACATTCAGAGCATGTGTTCCTGCCTGTGCCACAGGATAATCAATCTATTACGAGTGTTGTTTGCATGCCACGACACATAAACAAATGTAAACAATCACGACCAAAATACACTCCAAAAAGAAAAGTGGCCACTGAGCAGATACAGTAGGTCCTCTCTTCTTACTGGAGAACTGTTGCAGGTCTTTCAGCTGCAACACGGTATTTAAACCCAGCGGCTTCTCATTCCTGAAACAAACATGTGGAAAGACGATTCCCATGGTCGTGGAGAAGATGTCAGTGTGTTAGAGAAGGGTCAAATCACTGGCATCGCAGAGAAAACATCTTAAGGAGAAGCAGAAGCTAATCTACTACAGATCTGAACCCCAGTGAGAGTGTTTGGGACGAGCTGGAGAAGGTTTTGTGCAGTGGTCACTCTCTCACATCATCAACACAAGATCAACTGGTGAAAAAGAGTTCAACACTGGATGGAAATAAGTCTTTTAATATCGCATAAGCTTATTGAAACTAGTCAGAATGCACGTTTTTAGAGAGTGTGAAGAATGAGAAGGTGTGAAGGAGTTTTTATGACGTCTTCAGCTAAAGGCGTTTTTCAGCAATAAAAAAAACAACCTGTGCTTGAATAAAAGCAAGATAGATACATTTAATGCCATACTGTGGAACATTCCAGGCAAAGCGATAACATCTCTCCAGACCTGTTCACGTTGAAGCGCCGCGGGACAATTCTGTGCACAGGTACTGGTTCACAAGGCACAAATATAACTAATGTTTTCTTAATCAATAAAATATAAATTGTAACTTGATTATACTTTTACTTTTTTTACTTTCTCAATCCCAGCCATTCACAAAAAGACATTCAGCAATTCCATGTTTGTGTGGCCGTGAGACGCGCAAACATGGGATGGAAACGTGCCTCCAGCAGAAAGGTTACACAGAGCACCTTTAATAAAACACAATCATGACAACAGAATTACAATAATAAATGAAAAATAGCCTATACAAAATATATTCATTTACTTGTTTCTCAATAAATCAGTCACTTTGTTAATTCACATTCAGGCAGAACCAACCAAAGTTTAATTTATTTATTTGTAAATCTGAATATTGAATGCAATGTTAAATAATCTAGGTTTTAAAAGTCTTAATCTAAACTAGGATTCTTGTTTCATTCCAATTCTTCAAGCACTTTCACTCGTGGATCACTAAAGTTTGTCCAATGAACGTTCTAAGTGTCTTACTTTGCTTTCATCCTGGGGAACTCTCCTCCGGCTGTTCACCTCGTCTCTGATTGGCTGTCGTCTCGGGCGGAGCAGTGCATTGTGGGATGTAAACGGAGCTCATAACCAGCTGGTGTCTTTCACAGCTGCATTATGGGTTCCGTTACGATCCCAGTCACCAGAAAAATGCCTCCGTGAGTCAAGGACGACGTGGCGTGGTGTTCGAGTACAAACTGCAAGACACGAACAAACAAATGAATAAAGGAGAGAGGCTAACCACTCTGCCACTGGGACACCATGAAGGACAAGCACACTCAGGGAGATCAGGAGTCTAACCCACAACCCCCAAACCTCTGTGACATATGCTGAGAGGAATAGTTTTTGTAATAATTAGCTATTTGTCATTTAATTTCTTGTACGCAGGCATAACGTTTAGTAAAAAACAACTTTAATGAGCTTTTAACCTTGTTCCTCATCGTTCGTTTACTCAAGCTGTGTTTCTTTTCATGGATGTTTGAGTAATCCTGTATGATCAGAAACTTACTGTGTTTACCTACCCCCTATCTCCGCCCATATCCCAGTACTTAGTTGGAAAAACTCCAAGTGAAATGTCACATTGTCACCTTTAAAAATAAAGTGAAAATCTGCTGCTTGTGACGGCAAAACGTCAGTATGAAGAGGCGGAGCTTATCGGTTCCGCAGTTTCGAACAGGAAGTCAATGGACCTGTTTCTATTACTGAGCCATTTTAAATCAATATGGCAGTTTACTGTGAACAAAATGTAAAATGATGACCTATTCAATTCTAAGTACAAGGGAAAAAGCTTTATACGTCTCCTTTAATGTGGTTCTAAAGTCACATTTAAGTTTTGAAAATGTTCTGATGTGGCCCTTATCTCCCATAGTAAAATCCTCACGACTCAGTGCGTATAAATAAACCTGGACAAACCTGTTGGAGTCCTCAGCTCTGCATCAACAAAAACACGATAAAAATACAGGAGGTTGGACAGGAAACACACCCTTTTATGGTCAGAATCATAAAGGTGTGATATACTTGTATTCAGATTTTAGATTAGTTTTGACTCACTTATACGTACATTTTATCTTAGTCCCATGCATTAAAAGTACTCTATCAGCTACAGAGCATAGAGCATATATTGAATTCATAATAATACTGCCTTAATAACCCTTTATACACATGCATTTATGTACACAAATACTGTATAAATGCCTGTAACAGAGCAGTGCGTTCATAACATTGCATTTCATGTTCTTATTACAATGCCAAAAAATGATATAAATTGCGGTAACACTTTATTTTAAGTAACTACATAATATGCATACATGAAAGAGGTTCATTTAAAGTTAATTCATATTTATTCATACCCTAATAGTGTCTTATTCTGCCGCTTATTATATATTTGCTTACACTTTCTTAACAATAAACTTACTGCTTTTTAGTATTAGGACATTTTTGCACATGAATTACGGTCCTCAAAGGCTTTTACGAACTCCTGTACAAAAAATACATGCTAATACGATGGAATAAAGAGAACCTAAATAGGAAAGTGTTAAGTGTAATAGGGTTTATAACACATTAATAAGGGTCGAAAATAAAGTGTTACCTAAAGTGTTACCTTAAGTTAAAAGGTCAAGTACAAATACCTCATTCCAGGGCTCTTATCGCTGCCCTGATGTGGAGGCAGATGTCTACAGTCTCCTCTCACATACTTCTCTATTGTCGCGTCCGTTCCACTTCCACACTTCCTGGAACAATCGAGTTTGAAAGAATAACTGATTTCACATATTTGCTGAGCTCTGCTGGCTGCAGTCCCGTCCCTGTTCGGACTCGTTTTGAGATCTTGTTCTTCGGTTTATAAGCCGCGCGTCATTTTATCCTAGTTCTGATTTGTTTTGGTTTAGTTTAGTTAGATCCAGCACTATTTACCACTAAACGCCCTGGTTTAGTGGTGTTTTAACTCTGGTTTGGATCCTAGTTTAGTCACTTTAAGCTTTGCATAGTCGTCATCCACATGCTAAGCCCTATGTTATAAGACTTACTCATAGCCGTTGTGTTAATAAAATCAGATAAAATGTTGATTAACAAAGATACATTTATTCTTTTTGTATTCATATCATAATTGTAAACCTTAATTAATCCTTGTGCATACAACTCTACCATTAGTTTTGCTTTCCTTTTGCTTATGAAACTAGAAAAATGTAAAATGTCTGTATACATGTGCTCAAATACACTCATTTACACTTTAATTCAACTAAATATACCTCATGTTTTTAGTCCCATAGAATCAGATAAATCCAAATGTGACTGAACAGGAGAAGGAAAACAAAACCACACCCTTTAGTTTTAGATAAGCATAAGCAGGATTTTATTTCTGACCGTTGTAATGAAAAAGTCTCACCTGGAGTTGAGGGCCGAAGTGGAACCCGCGTCTGTGTCTTGGACTGAGGCTGGTCTCAGTCCTGGCGTTTGTCCTGGAATGGCCCGGAGTCACTTCCTTAAATACGACCTTGTTTTCTTTCACTTTCTCTTCAGCGCTGACTCCTCCCCCTGATCCCTGACTTCATTCATAAAGTCTGTGAGCGCAGATCCGGGGCACGCGCGCGAGTCACACACTTCAGTTTGATTGAGTTCATATCTTTCAAATCTTTATTTTATTAAAAGAAAAGCGTAATTATACTGTTTGTTGCTATTACTTTTGTACTGAAGGGTTCGAGTTATCTTTTCATCCATGGGGCCAAACTGTTTGGGGCCCAATCAGATATTTAGTGTTGTAATGATTGTGCGTCCGCCCCCATGCTTCAGAAACATTGTATGAAATCGTTTATGTTGAATTTAATTTTTAGTTAAATGTGAAATCGAGAATATATTTTCCAGAAATTATGATCTCAAATGGGATAAAAAATGAAAAAACACAACAGGGAATGTTCTCCATTAGGCAATTAAGATGTTAGGGTTAGGTCATGTTTTGAAAAAAAGATCCTTCATCATCCTTATATAAATGTTATTTTCTTTGATTTTTAAACTAACATAACTAATCAAACACAAAACAAATATCCAAACAGCGACAATATTCAGATTATCTTTTAACCCACAGTTTTTATGTACCGTTTTCAATGGCTGTAAAGTGCAAATATGTAGTAATGACAGTAACGCCAATGCAAGCCCTTGTAGTACATGTACTTGTAGTACTTGTACAGGGTCCGGGGCATGTAAGGTGTATATGGACCATCACTGAATACAAAATAACACAAGACAAATAGACATCAACTAAGCATCAAAAACGACAAAATCACCGCAGATGAAAAAGTCCCACTTAGTCCAAAGTTGGTCACCTTTGTCCATTTCCAAATTAAGTCAGAATGTCATTAGCATTGTCATTAACAGGGCGAAAATGTGAAATGGCAGATTTGTGTGTTTTAGGGTCTGAACTTGTGTCCTGTATATGAACAGTTGTACTGTGGCCAAACCTGCTCGCCAAAGCCTGGTCCCATCAGATGTCAGAGCTGAGCAGGTCAGGGCCCGGGGCCACAGAGGGGCATTGTGCCCTTGGGCAAGACACTTCACCCAAAGTGCTTTGAAGGTGGAAAAGTGATATATAAATACACTATAATAATGACAAATCAAACTGAAGTGCAGCTGGAAGGTTCTGAACAAGTTGTCATGATCAAAGCTAAGTAACTCCCCTTTATAAAACATCACACAAGTAATGAATTAATTAATTGTGTTTTAATTGAGTTTTCTGAGTGACAGAGTAAAATGTATAATTGTGTGAGGACTGAAACACAATTGACAGAATTTGGTTCCTGTTTTGGGCTCATTCTACATTTATACAATTAACAATTGTTGTGAATTCTAAAAATAAAAAATACTGTCTTTATAAATAATCAGTTTTTAAAATGACTGATAAAGATGAGTACTCGGCTATATGGGGCATGATGTCACAGCCTAACACTGAGTTTACGAGATACAAAGATGGAAGGAAAGACCATAAATAGCCAAGATGGTTCTTTTATTTAGTATAGATTTTACATTTCTGTTGATCTCAGTTTCTAAGACGGACAAAAAAGAACATGGCCCGATTTCCTCCAATATTAATTTGAACAGTAACGTGGGAAAGCTGCACGGGCATAAAAGTGGTTCTTTCCCGTGTGAACTCCCCTAAAGGTCGTTAATATCGGTGTAAAATGAGAGCAGTAAATGAGCAGATCTTTGTGGTGAAGAGAGGCAGGTGAAGCAAACGGAGCAGAACCGACCGCAACCTGTGTCAGGCTGGAAAGTCCGGGAAAAACCTCCACACCAACTTCATCCACACAATGTACAGGTGAAACGTGAAATTAACTGTCCGTTGATGCATATTTATAATTTCTTTTTATTGACTTACAATACGTACAATAGGCTTATTGTACATGTCTTCACTGGTAGAGGAAACCTACGCAGACACAGGGAGAAGATGCAAACTTCACACAAAAGCCCCACGCGGGATAAAGGCCTGAATATTGAACCTACAACGCAGTGGCCGTAGCAACCACACATCCAAGCCTTAAACCACTGCACCGCCAGCGATCGAGATGCACATTATTTCTTCAGGTCATAATCCTGAAAGAAGGAACTATTTTGCTAATGCTGTGCAGGGGTCGAGTCAGAGAAGAAATCGCCCTAGATGAGTCCATTGAAAAGCAGACAAGAGAAGTCCAGTTATGGAAAAACACATCTTTATTGGACATACGTTATGACAGAACACGCTGCATCAGACGCCTGTCACTCAGCAGAGCCCTGGTTCACACGTGCACATGGTTTGATGCATAGATGGAGCTGGTGGAAGACTCAAGTTCAGAAGTTCCTTGTGAAATGTTTGCATATTGTTCGGTTTGGACGGAAACGCAGTGTCTCAGAAAAGGCGCTTTTCGTAACTGAAAGAAAAGAGGAATATTGTTAGTTGCATTTACTTTTCCCCCCCAACAGATACAATAGAATAGAATAAACGTCATTATCCTCGAGAGGCAATTTGTCTTGGGCAAGATGTTATAGTATTTTTATGCAAAACCATACAATATTCACGCATGCATTTAAAAGACAGCAGTATCATGTGCAAGTGAAGCAGCGGAGCCGTTTCTGGCCTGTTTTATGACCTCATAAATATCAATATCTATAATATATAGACAGTTTTGCTGTTGTAGTCAATAATTCATATTTGTTGGTATCCATAATTTGAAATCTGACAGGAATTTCATAAATTAAGTCATCACTTTATCACTGCATACATTTTATAATAATTGATAATTCCAACATATTAAATTAGAAAATTACATTTTATAATTTAAAACATTATCCAAGCATACATACAACCTCGTATTTAGAGAGATTGCTTCCACTTTAACATTGGTGCTATGTACTGTGTATATTATAAATATTAGACACACTCCCCAACCCTCTCTATTATACACACAAACAAGAGTATGGGAATAAAAGACATAGATTGATGAGTTTGCGTAATTGCCCAGCTCTGCACCAACCCAGGGCAATTCAAAGCGTTAAACGAGACACCACAAACGTCCCGATGAGGGAAGTCACACTGAAAAGCAGACTGTGGTCAGAACTGAAAGGCCGGCACAGACTACAACGTCATGACGCTGCTCAAAAGCCCTGAGTCAAGCAACTTTTGTCCATCATTGCCCACATAGATCACTCGATTTCAGACGAGTCCGTATTGAACAAAGGTGAGGAACAGCCACGCGATGGAAGGTTATAGATTAAACCTGAATACATTTAAGTAAAAAAAAGAATGAAAAAGAGATTGAACCTGTGCAAGCTGTGGACTCCTCCCTCGACTTGTGCTGACGTGGTCCTCTTCTCGAATTTCAGGTCCCCAGAATACATCATGGACCTGAATTCAAGAGAAAGGGCAAGGTTAACGTCATCAGGAGAACGCTGAGAAACAGATAAACTTACGTCTGTAACAATCCGCATTTTCAAACATACCGAATTTTTGGCCGGGGTGCGACTTATACTTATACTCTGGAGTGACTTATGTGATATTATTTGTTAATTATACACTTGCAACCGTATTTCATACTCCAGTGCAACTTATGTTTTTTCCCCTAACCCTAACCCTCTTATAGTCCGGAAAATACGGTAAAAATACTTACAAATATCACTGGGATAACGCAAAGAAATCGGTTGTGAAAAGGCTCGTTAATGTCGACATTTACGCGTATGAATTACTACTATGCTATTATCGGACCACTAACCACTGAGCCACCGGCGCCTCACGACTGTGGTCCGACGGAAACAGAAACAGGTTTGTGTGTAAAAACTCAAAGCCGCTGCTAATCTGAAAAGTGCTGAATTGAGCTTTATCCTTGAGGAAGTGCGCGGTGAAGATTTCCTGCTACAAGATTAAGTAACAAAAGTACTTCCGTGAATACTGGTCGGCCATAACACCATAAGCGCTCCAGACCTGGGTAAAACCAACAAGCGCTGCAGTTTGGAGACTGCTCCGATCCACTACATCCAAATGGTTGTGGTTCGGATTACAGAGACCGCTGCCCCCTGCTGTCGGAGAGGTGTAATTACCGTAGCTGCGTTAGACTCTTGGAGCCGATGTCCTGACAGGAGTGTTGGATTCCGGCGAGGAGATAAGGAATAAACTTATGGATGGAGCCTTTGTCCTGCACTGCCCCGGAAACGCCCTGGGCCACTTTGATCTTATCGCACTCGCTGGAAACACAAAACAAGACAAATAAATATCATTACATTGACAGAAATTGTGGCCGTCCCGTATTTGAATTGGAATATTTATTTGAGATGTGAGTGATAGTAGCAGTATTGGCGTTGGCCGTACCTGAAGTATCGGGTCTGAGAGCCTAGGTTCTTGTCCATTGCGTCCAGGGAGCCCATGCCTCTGTATTTCTTGAGCCTGATTCCGTCGGAGAAGAAGTATTCACCCGGAGCTTCACTGGTGGCAGCGAGAAGAGACCCCATCATCACTGAGAGAAAATACAATACATTGGGTTATTTGTTTTTTCAAGTTTTGATCAATTACGCAGCCCAGGCCACAGTTTATGTTGACTGAAGTGTTACCGGTGGATGCTCCCAAGGCCAGTGCTTTGGCGATGTGACCCACGGTCTGAATGCCTCCGTCGGCGATCACTGGGACTCCAAACCGGCGAGCGTATTCCGACACCTTGTAGACCGCGGTGGCCTGGGGACGACCACACGCCAGTACTGAGGAGCGAGAGGGATGAGAGGTCAACTGCAGAAGGCGTTAGAGTACTTCAGATTGACCAGCAAAGGACTTTTTTTGAAGCATATTAAGCAAAACTACTTTTCAACACAACTCAAATAGTTTCTCCCCCCTTTAATTAGAGTTTGAGTAATGAGAATGTGTGTAGGTTGAAGGGTGTGGACACAATGCCATAAATCAAACTCATTCCCTTCATTTCACTTTTTTACATTTTAAACAAGCTCCTTCCCGAATTTCACCAGCAGAGGGCAACAGACACTTGATCCAGACACAGATCTGTGCCAGAGCCTTCAAAGATATACATGTTTTTGATATTTTACAGTGAGAAAATATATTTTGTAATGGTGTTGTCAAAACACTCAATTTGGATACCAGGGAAAATGCTCAATTTCTACAACACTGTGATAATAAAACAATAGAATAGAATGTAAGTTAAGTTTTTGTCAACGTTTTAGTATTAATTGTAGGGCCATCTCATATCCTTCATGATACATTGTCATTTGTTGTGACTATTCCAAATGCGCCACAGGTGATTTTCCCCACAGTTGTGAAGGAAAACAGACATAAACTGCAGCTAAACGGGAACTAGAGATGCATCAGCACCAACTCCCATAATGAAAGACAAAATAAGTGAGGAGAAATATCCTTAAACCAGTTATACAAATATTATAAAAGCTTCTGTTAAGTATTATAATGCTATATCACGTTACCAAATGTTAGGCCATATCGTCTCCCCCTAATCGATTAGTACCAGGGCTTTGATGAAAATGTTGAGTCAAAAAGCCTGTCAAAGCAGATTATTGACACATCACTTTTAGTTACTTTGTGCAGAATCATTTACATTTGAGTTTGAGAACATTTGGTGGAATAAACTGAAGTGCTTTCGAGTTAGTGACAAACTACAGGCAAAAGCTGAGCCAGACGGTGGGCGGCGGCGGCGGCGGCAGCGGCAGCTCGACTCTCGGGGCGGTGTGGGAGTGGAACTTGGGACAGGTCAGTGAGTCGAGGTGGACGGTCTGACATTAGTTTGAACACAGAACAGGCACAACCCCAAAACCTCAGAGTCTTTACACACCAGAGGGGAAACCCGCCAAACGCTTCAGATCTTTCAATTTCAACTATCGTTTTAAACATCAACAACCGCCTTCTCATTCAAATCCCTCCTAAAATAGTCTCGGGAGCAGCTGGTGCCCCACGATAGAATCAAGTGTAAGCGCCAACACTTTACTGATGTTTACTCTTGACTCTATCAGTCTAAACAGTCTAAAACACACAGACTGGTTTGGATTAACTGCAGATCACGTGACGTAGACCAAGCACATTTGCTGTGACTTGGGGGTCTGGTGTGTAAGGGCCTCGACACAACCACTACTGATGCAAAGCCGTTAGCCAATCAGTGCAGCAGGCTGTGAAGTGGGCGGGCACTCTCGGTAAGTACGGCCAGTGGGAGTCCAGCGCAGGCCAGAGTGGGCGGGACTTACTGGAGTATCCTGTAACAGTGGCTGGGGTTTTGGGGCTGTGGCGCTTTATGGCGGGAGGGACAGAGGGCGGGGCTAAGGGCGGCGGCGCGGACGGAAGAAGAGTTTAAAGGACAGAGATGGACAAATGGAGTGAGATAAAGAGATAAATAAACAAAAGACAATGACAAACAATGAACGTAAAGCTCCTGGTCGTTATTTCTATTGTACAGTTAAGAGTTTTTGGACACCAAATAACAGTTGGAATATGGTGACTGAAAGCTTCTAAATAGAGATTAAATATCCATAAAAGAGTGTTATCGATGAATTGACATTTATAGATAATAATGCCGTTGTCTTAGTTATAAAAGGTGTTTTCAGATGTGCTTTTGAGTCTGTAAAGAGTCCAGGTAACGATTATAAAATGCACAACTGAGGAACATGACATAATTTCAGAGCTTTAGTAGAAGTGTTAAAACTGTGGATTTTTGATTGCTATTTGTCTGTTGTCATGTCTCTCTTCATTGTATGTTATGTGTCTGCTTTTATATGACCTTAAGTATTGTTTTTCCCTGATCTTCATAGTACTTATGTCATGTCCTATATTTCTGTCTACATCGACCTGCCAATGGGACTAGAGATGAAAGCTAACTTGCAAGGCCAACTCTGGCACGTTTACATGTTGGACAAACACATGATTGATGTGCACCGTTTCATATGAATTAAATAAAAATAAACCAACCATTTTTTTATTTTTTTATTTATCGCTGCAGAGCTAATAAAAATATAATTCATTTGTAAAGTATTGGTATATATGTTCATTTACTTGCATAGGTTGTTTAAAAAAATAAATAAAATGAATGTATAAAAAGGTTAATTTGGAAAGCTGTTCCCTAAAGTATATTGGCCCATCCCTAGTTCCATGAATGCAGATTTAGGTCAATCACACCTGTTTTGAACCAGTTTAAACCTTCAATAAGTCAAATATTGAACTACATTGTACTTTGAGGAACACAGTTCTAGTGTTATACCGTTTTGTCATCTTTCTCTGAGATGATGCGCTTTTATAGAGTGTATTCTTCTTTGAGACGAGTTACAGCTTTTTCAGGAGGTGTGGATTTGTGTTAAATGTATGTAAATTCTGTCTCAATGATAAAGTATGAGTGTGGACAGTGGGACAGACCCTCCTGTGTGATGCAGATGGAGCCAGAGCCCATCCCGACCCTGAGTGCGTCCGCACCAGCGTCGATCAGATTCTTGGCCTGAGCCGCTGTCACCACTGTAAAAAAACAAACACGTGGAGAAACACATCAGAAAGTGAAGATGCAACACAACTGCCCCCTGGTGGTCCGAGTGTGTACTGACCGTTCCCTCCGATCACCTGCAGCTCCGGGTACTTTTCCTTTATGTATTTGATCATATTAATCTGGAAAATGGAGTTTCCCTGTGACGAGTCCTAGAGAGAGAAAAGGACACGGCGTCAGAAAAGTAACCGGCCAGTCACAACCGTGAGAAGGATTTTAAGGTATTTAAAGTTAGTTTGTTTCGGTAACAAGTCAAATCTGCTTAAATTCTGAAATAAATTATCTCAATCTTGATATACTCTATACTTTCATTTACAATTACGCATACATTTTAAATTTTGATAGCAACTTTGTATGCCTGGTGAGCGTTGTGACATTATATAGCACAAAGTAATAGTATTTTATGGCATTCTTCTAGTTTCATAGGCAACGTAGAGACTTGCACTGCTGTTATAAACCGGTTATCCTTTAAAAGTACCAAAATGCAACAGTCCCCAGACATTGTGGCGTCTGCAAACACTAGAGGCCCCTCACCAGGACCACCACGTCCACGCCGCTCTGCACCAGCAGGTCCAGTCTGTACTTGTCGTCGTTGTGCGTGCCGATGGCTGCCCCGCACAGCAGCTGCTTCCTGGGGTCTTTCGAGGCCAAAGGGAAGTCCCTGTTCTTCTTCAGGTCTGTGCGGGCGATGATGGACACCAGGCTGCCCTCCTCGTTCACGATGGGAAGTTTACCTGGGAAAGAAAGCGAACAGAATGATTGTTGGATAGTAACTTTTGTGGCTACGTTTAGAAGAGTGTGAAAATACATTACCTTTTTTACTCCTTTGAAGGATCCCATTGGCCTCTTTCAGCGTGATTCCTGCTGGAGCCACGACCAGGTCCTCCTTCTTTGTCATGACCTGGATTTAACAATGGGACAATTGTTAGAGTAAAATATATTCAGTCAAATTACAGTTTAGAGTTTGGACTTAAAGCAAACACTTGATCTGCATTTCACTTTTAAAAGACATTAACTGAACCTTTCCCCCACCTCGCTGAGCAGCAGGTCGTGGTCCTCCTCCTTCAGGAAGTCGATATCCCTGGATGAGATGATTCCCACCAGTTTCCCCCCCATTTTCCCGCTGTCGGTGATGGGAATGCCGCAGAATCCGTGGCGAGCCTTGGCTTGGAACACGTCCCTCACGTGTTCGTCTGGACTCATCACCACAGGGTCAGTGATGAAGCCCTGCTCGTACCTCTGCGGGGGAAGAACAAGAGGGGCACAGGGGGCTCACGTGAGGCACAGGACACTAGACGGGAGGGCTGTTTGTAAACTAAAGGTGAGGCAAGGAACAGGGACAGAAAGGGTCTTGAGTTATTCACTATTGAAAGAAAAAACAATGAATTGAAGTTAGGTCATCATCAGCGCTGCATCCACAACATGGCGCTAACAGATGCTTCACAGCTGGAGTGTGATGAGAGCAGTACCTTGACTTTGCGCACTTCATTCGCCTGGAACTCTGGAGTGCAGTTGTGGTGGATGAAGCCAATTCCACCGGTCAGCTGCAGAAAGAAACATGTTTTCAACCGCTTAGTCTGGATTAGACAAAATTAAAACCAAATTCTTAAAATGTGCAGGTCAAATGTACACTATATTTTCGAAGAGGGCAACAAATTGAACATTAATTTATTATATATTTTTTACATTTATATGACCACTGTTTTGAAGATATGCAAAATGTGAACATAGGGTGTAATAAAGCTGATGGAAAAGGGTCAGGGTAATTGCATATCCTTCTAAGTTTAAAGCAATAGTTCTTAACTTTTGTGGGTAATTTGACAGATGAGGTTTAGTTAAAGACAAAAAGACTGTTACTAATTTCACAGAAACACATTTCTATCAGACAATATATACCGTGAAAGTCGGCTTATAAGCCACTTTATTATCAAATGCGTTGAACCCTATGCATCGATGCGGTGGGCTAACGGCCTCTAGGGGCGCTCTAGCAGGAAGCTCTCTTTTGCTCACTCGACCAGAGGCAGAAGTGAAGAGACAGACACTGGGGATTCAGCTCACAGAGAGATCGAGGAGCAGCTTGTATATCCAGGAGCGCTCTATAGTCCGTCTTTTACGGTATTGTCCGATTATCGTAAAAAAGATTTTGAAAATATATTTATTTTTGTCAATATGGCCTATCCCTAATATATAGTATAACAAAACAGAGACATTATCAGGACAAACCAAATGAAAAATATACACTTTTGTAGCACCAAATTGGGACTAAAGACAAAACCATTATTAAACCACAGCTTGATCCACCAAAACAATGCTTTTACATAAACATTTTCACCAACTATCTCCTTTCACTGTTATCAAAGTCTGTATTAGACTAAATCCTGAACCTATATATAAAAGTCACATGATCTGAGCGAGCATTGAACCCAAGAGCCTGTTGCTGAGAGCGGCCTCAGCTCGTGTTACTATACATTCCAGGCAGTATCAAGAGCTCGGTCGGGCTCGGGAGTGTTTGGTCGCTGTCAGGAGGAGGACGCAGAAGAGCAGAGTGCGTTTATCGTACTCACCGCCATAGCGATAGCCATGCTGGCCTCTGAGACCGTGTCCATGGGAGAAGACACAAAAGGAGTTTTCATAGTGATGCGTTTGGTCAGTGCCGATGTCAGGTCCTGAATCATACAAAAGGAAGTTGTTGTTTTTAGTCCTAAAAGCTATACATTTCAGAAACTACACTCTGAAGACAACATATACAACCCAGCCATAACAAACACTCAAAGACCAATTATTCTCTATGGACTACGAGAACAACCATCTACCGTATTTACCGGACTATAAGTCGCACCTTTTTCATTGTTTTGGTCGGGGTGCGACTTATGTGATATTATTTGTTATTTTCACACGACAACCACAAGTTGTTATAATCTGTCCTTTCCTCCTGTTTCTACTGCGTTGTAACAACGAAATTTCCCCTTGTGTGGATATTAAAGGTTTATCTTATCTTATCTTAAGAGGGCGCTCAAGGCTCTAAGTGAAGCAGAAGAAGAATCTGCACTTCCTCTATCTCTGGAGTTCGCAGAGCTGTTTAGAAGTGACACAGAGGAAGAAGAATTCAATGGATTTAGTGATTTGGGGTGATACTGATGCTTTGGTAAACGTGTTAGCATGTTCTTTATGCTATAGTTATGTGAATAACTGTTAATATGTTACGTTAACATACCAGACACTTACCACAGTTCGTTGTCTGTGCGTCATGTAGCTGAAGGTGTTACGTTAGCATACGTACACCTATTCACCATGTTCTCTAATCTGTTATTATTTTAAATTACATTTCAAGATTAAATGTCTGTTCTTGGTCTTGGACTGTATCAAATACATTTCCTCAAAAATGCAACTTATATGTTTTTAAATGTATTGTATTGAAATTATTGGCATACACGGTTTACACTGTTGATTAAAAATAACTGAATAGCCTCACAGTACCAGATGGTGTGGTCAGCGGATGTGTTGACAGCGAAACCACTCACCACTTGTTCTGCTGTGAAGTCGATGTACCCGGGAAGAATCAGGAAGTCACTGAGGAAAGAGACACGACAGTTTTAGGCACAAATGGTTCGGAAGAAGATGCAAAAGCAAAAAAACTATTTTACAGTCATAATATGTTGTAGTGGTGGTTCTGAGACCCTGAAAGTTGTAATTGGCACGTAATTTTGTAACCGTCAAGCGTAATGTATGAACGAAACGCAACAAAACGAGAAGACGTTTCCCGTATGTTTAATTCCCGCGACTCCACCTAGTCTTCGGAGGATTTGAAGTTTAAAAAGCATATTGGGGGAGCAGAGTCCAGGGCCATGATCCTTTGGTCTATTTCTGGACGCGTGTGTGGAAGGGAACGGGAAGTCCTGCGCCCGACTCTGCCTTGCGAGAACCAGAACCTTCTTCAATATCTCAAAACCAAAAGATCTTCATATTATTGATTGAACCATAATTTAAGCCACTAATTTATAAAAGCCAAATCAAAACGGGTCTAAAATTGGACTGCTTCTGGATAAACAAACAGTTATCACATTTATACTTTATATTAGAAGTGGGTTGGCCCTGGGACAAGTTGGCCACTGTCCAGGGTGTACCCCGCCTAAGGCCCGAAGTCACTGGGATAGGCTCCAGTCACCCGCGACCCCAAAAGGGAACAAGCGGTAGAAAATGGATGGATGGATTAGAAGTGGGTAGTATCATAAATGTTGTTTTGAAGCTATGCAAATTTTGAATATTGGATGTAAAAAAGAATATACAATAACAATTTAAATTAAGCAAACTTAAAAGGGATATTTTTGCACTTTTAGAGCCTACATCTGCCCCTCATCCCCCCCCCCCAAAAGACATTTTTTTATACAAACAAAAAACCCATAATACATTTAAAAAAGATTAATTGAATTTTCGTTACTATCGCCTAACTATACTTAATATTTTGAGGGCTAAATTGCGGATCAATCATAACACGATTAAACCGCCATTCAAAACTAATCCTTTAACAAAAACCTTTCACTCTTTCACTCAAGAAGCTAAATTGTACAATCCGTTAAATCATAGTAAACGGTGATTTGGTTTTAAGTGCTACTAGTGCTAAAATTAAGGCCATTTTATTCCTATTAAGTGCAAATGTTTAGGTGCGAAAAGTGAATTATTTTGACACCTATAATAGTAAAAAAGAAACATAAACCCACTCAAAACCAGAGGTCAAGCTGGGCTCTTCAACCACCAGAACTGATACGAGTCAGGAGTAAAATGCGGCTCATTCATGTTTTGTCTCATGTGACTCAAGACTCTCAAATGTTGTGCGAGGAAAATAGTCCCGCAGCAGTTCAAATGGCGACGCAAAGGTTAAATATGTGACCGTACCTTATTTCATCTCGCGCTTCACGGGCCAACAACAAATTCCTTTTTTGGTCGAGGTCGGTGGAAATGCACACCGATATTGCTGTTGGTATTTTTTAATCATTTTCCTTGCTCAACATCCCACCTTTTCATCAATAATCATCCATCCATTTTCTACCGCTTGTTCCCTTTCGGGGTCGCGGGTGACTGGAGCCTATCCCAGTGACTTCGGGCCTTCAATAATCATAAGATATTTAAATATTATTGTAACGTTTACATTTTGCAGACCTCTAACAACTACTCGTCTCCATGGAGATGACATTGCTTTGCCTCGAACATTCCACAGTATCGCATTAAACGTACCCATCGTGGATTACAAGACACATCTGTGCAGAGGCAAGCTCACTCACAGTAAAAGTACAGTTTTTTAACCCAATTAAAACTCCTGTAAGTGAATACAATCATGACAGAAGTGTTAAGTGCCACACATACAACATTAAAGTCAATGCAGGAACATCTCCACGAAGACAAGCAGGTGGCGGACCCCCACAGTAACGTCACATGGTACAATGTAGAGCGATTTAACAGTGCTAATTTAAACCAGGCGGTCTCAAACTGAGAGGGATTGTGAAAGTAGGTTATTAGGTCTCCACGCAGTACATTTATTCCATGTTTTTGGGGCTAGTTCTCTCCAGTTTGGTCAGGATTCTTTCACTCCTTTTGTTTTTGGACTGATTTAGACAGTTTGAAGACCGAGGCAGGCTGCAAACGGAAAAGACTTTCAATGGAGGTGGCATTTGGTGCATCAAAGTTTGAATAAGAAACCAATGATTATAATGATCAAAACATTCCAAAAGAAGGGTGTTTGATGACTAATAACTTTTTCTTAAGAACTAAGCCGTTGATCATCAAGAATGTTTACCACAAGTTTATAGAGACTGGTTTAACAGTCCCAACACGTTTAGCAGACAACTTTAAACAGAATGTAGGAGGGACTGGCTGGTCAGGCAAGAGACTGGTGGCAAAAGTGGTCCCTATTTGAACCTTTTCATTGTATTAATAACATGTTTCGAGTATAAATGTCACTTATTACATATACCGATCAAAAAAGCACACTTTGTACATAAAACAAGGTTATTATGTTCATATTATGTTCACAGTGTTCCTATGTCATCAGAATGTGGGGATGGAGGTGAACAAAGTCGACCATTTAAAAAGGATTTTCAAAGATTAGCCAACATCAGATCTGAATGTTCTACAACAACATAATGGAAGAGCCTTAAAAGTGACTTTGAGCTTAATAAAAAAAAAAAAGTACAACTCAAGCTAAAATGTGTAATATATCTGTAAATATAATGATAAACCACAGCAGGTGTCAACACTTCAGTGGGTATTTGTCCAGTAAAACCTAAAATGTGTTACTATAAAACAGAGAATTTCTATTTACCAGAACCATCTAGATTTAGTGTCAATTTCCCATTTGAAATCACTTTTTCCTCCATTATTATCAAAAATTTTAGCATGTCTTTGTTTACAAACTTGGAGTCAATACTACAAGCGTAAAGTAAAGGCCTAACCGGCTTTGTGTTAATCTTATTTACAGACTATGGCTGACACTTTAATGGGAAACACTTGATTTACACTCAAACCGATCATAAATACACCTGCTGGAGAAGATGCAAGAGGTCAAACGTGCATGACCTTGCGTGGCCACGGCGTGTCGCGTGTGCGTGGAGGTGCTTTCTTTACTTGTACGTGAGTCCGTCTCCTCCGTTGAAAAGCTGCTGCCCGCTGAGCCCGTCCTCCGGTACGTAGCCCGTCTGCCCGCTGATCAGGAGTTCCGCCATGACACGCGCCGGAGATGTCTACTTCACCGGGATCAACCGCGTGGATCAAAACCTGCCCCGTTCCCTGTGTGAGAGCGACAAGTGATCTCCGCAGGATCGTCTCAAGTGAACCAGAACTTTCCTCGTGTCTGCAGCAGCCGCTTCGCACCTTTAGCTAACAGTTAGCCTGCGTCAGCCCCGAGAAGCCCCCGCACCGTGCCCGTGTCCGCGTGATGGATGTTTGCGGTTAGAGTGCGGTGAATAGAGCCGCTCTGCCGTGTTTGTCCCCGGTGCACGGTCTGGATGTTTGCAAGGGCAGAGCGCTCATGATCTTCGGCTGCTGCAGGGGAGACACGTGCGGCGTGACTGACGTGACATTACGAAAGTTTCCGGCAAAGCCGGCGTCACATCCGGGACACGCCCACTTAGCGTAATGTCAACCAAGATAACACAGATAATCATTGGATCAATGGATAACCCATGAATCTATTATATTATTCTACCCAGCAAAAATTGCCCCAAAAACAAATAAACTAATGCGCTGTTCTACTGTAGAGGACAATGTGGTAAATTCGTTTATTTTACATAGTGTATACAAGTCAAAATGTAAACTTCAAGCAATAAAACGTTTTACAAACTATAGCTACCAAATGCCGCCCTCAGACCAACATTATTTATTTTACCAAAAGTAGTGCTTTTTCTGCAAGTCTACCCAAACAGACCTTTATAAACACAATAAAAATATTTTTGGGAAGATCTGTTGGCTCTGTAACCCTGTGCTAACTGCACCCATTAGAATGATTCACTGTATTAACCAGGCATCAATGGCTCTTGGTGGGCCCCTGCTTTGTTCTGGCTTCAATATGAAAAAAATAGGTTGACAAGTTCTCCTAAAAGTGTATTGAAGATGTATGATTTTAGTGTGGTTATATATTATTTTTGTTTTAAATGAGAATTTCTTCCAAAAAATGTGAGTTAATGGATCACTCAAAGATTTTGTTGTTGATGTTTTGATCAGATCTGCTGCTCTGTCATAGTCATGCTTCAAACTGCAGCTTCAGTCTTGTAAATAACTTCAAACTGGGTCAGATCTGAGCCCACCACGTCATACAAACTTCAGCTGCCACTCTGACCTGGAAATAAAACAAGCTGATAATTCGCAAAGGTCAGAGACTTTTTTTAAGCTATATTTGGTTGCCCTTTTTGGTTACATTGTCGGTCCAAAGGAGGACTTTAGTTTGGGCCTCAACATCATTAGCGCATTTGTACAAAAAAGTATGAGAAAAGTGTCTTGCTCTAGGACACAGACCACAAAACGTAAATGTTGCCTCGAGGGAAATATGAACAAAAACAAAAGGTATCACAGGTGGACTATTTTTATAATATTCATACACAATTATTTGAAGTGTGCGAAAGCGTGTGTGAAATAAGACACAGGAGTCAGGTTCCGATTTTAAAAACTCTCAGTAACTCTATTTCTGTAATAATGTACAACCGTTGAAAATTACAGCCATTTTTTGGTATTTTTTACGTTGTTTTTTTCTTCTTTTTTTTTTTAAACGATCTATCGATCAACAGCCAAAAGTGAACGATGGGTGAGCAAGTATAAGTTAAAGAAGAACTCAACAAAGAGGGTGAAAATGGTGGCATGTAACAATGTAATGGTGACGTGGAAGTGAGTGGAGGGAGATGTAGCTGCTGTGGAGTGTTTGTGCATGTCGTGTCAAAAGAGGGCTCTGTAGTGTGTGACAAAGGCTTCTGCTACACTTAAGGCTTCAAAAACATAACAAAAGTTTGCCATTACATTAAAAACTGTGAATATCAAACTTGTGAAAGGATCGCGCGCGTGTCTATAGCAGATTGAACATCTAACAAGGCTGTATTTTGAGTTCAACATGTGAAATTCCTAGTTTAGGACTGACACAAAACATCTTACATTGAGGCTAATATCAAACAGAGTCATTTGCTTCCGAATTAAGCAAAACTGCTAACATTTTATTCAACAAATCAAGTTCTAGACATCAAACTGAAATGTAATATATTCTTGAATCATTTCAAAATTACAACTTTTCCTCAGCAGTGGAGCTCGTCAAATGGTCCAAAAGAGCAAATGAGATGCGTGTGAATTGTGAAACGGGGGCAAAATATAGTTTAAAAGGTTCTTTACGTACATTTAGGCGTTATACATGGGCATGCATATTCGGTAGGAAAATACTGTCATCCCCATATCTAGTGTTTATATGGGGAACACCGTTTCACAATCAACACTTGAAATTATTTGACTGTTTTAAGCAAGTTTAGAGGCAGCAGTAACAACATTCGAGTTCATCTGTCATTGCTGTAGAGGCTGCCAAGTGGATTCAAGGGAAACAAAGAAAAGATTGGAAAGAAAATGTAGGTTAAAAGACCAATTCAGAAAAGACTCACTGCCAGAATAAAGCTGCAACATTAGGAAATCCCCTATTCAAAGCTGATCGCTGGAGTGCAGTGAGATTTACTTTAAATATCCCAAAAGTTATCAGTAACGTGACACAACTTCATATTCATGTGTCAAAATTAATATACGACACAATTCACATGTTCTGTACTTGGTGATTGCTCTTTGTGATGGATAAAATTGGAAATATTGCGGGTACATGTAGTGCAATGCAAACCTGTAAATTTTGCAGTGTGAAAAAATACATTAGTGCACACTTGTTTAGGCTTAAAACGTCTGAATAGGGGACCCTTGATATGAAACCTGTCCATGTTCTGTTCAAGCTTTATCATGATTTTCTAGAAACATGGATGACGTTGTACTTTCTCTTTTGAGTATGCATGTTATTGGGTAGATAATCTGTCAAATGTGCTCAATGGAGTTTATGGTGAAGCCCCAAGTGTAGCTATAAATGTCAAATCAATCCATGGAGAACGAAGATACAATCGTGCCATAGTAAACCCAGCAGCTGTTCGAGAGTGAGAGGAAAGAAACTATGAAAGAGAAATGTGAACGCAAAAGAGGGACGGAGGGAGAGCGCTGTAGGGGTGCAACGATATTCGATACAATGATGACTCGTTCGATACGGGTGTCACGATTCAATACACGCGCTCGCTTGCGTCGCTCGTTGCAGCGTTGTCCTTGCAAATTCAGGAAGTTAATTTGTAAGCAAAGGTGGGTTTAATCTTTATTTTAGACCCAGCAATGAAGGAGAGGGGGAGGGTGTGTGTGTGTGTGTGTGTGTCGAGCAGGAGACTGTGGGAGGAGCTCAATGCATGCACAGACGTGAGAGTCAGGAGGAAAGTTCATTATATTAAGAAATCATGAAATGCACAAGAGTATTTCTCCCAGCAGCCCATCTTAAGTACATTATAAAAAGTGTTCCACAGGTTCAAAGTTCAACTGTCATGCTGCAATGTATTGAAATGCTATGCTTCAAGTTAATATCATAGGTGTTTAATATATTTACCACAAATAACATGGACATTTTATATTTATGAGCGGTCAATCGATATCATGACCCATGTATCGAGACGCGTATTGAATCGTGACAAAACTGTATCGTTGCCTCCCTAGTATGCAGTAGGAACGAGACGACGGGACACAGAGGGGCGGGGCAGGGCTCTATGGAGCAGAAGTCTATGTGTCGTGAAAGTCTTTGAGCAGCGTGCGCCTCCTCTGCTCTGCGATGTGCATCTGGTTCTCCAAGTCCTGAGGAGAAGATCGAAATACAAGTCAGTAAAGCAACATATGTGGAAATTAATTCCTCCCTCTGCAATATTAGGGTTCCAACTAGTTCTTATCCTTTGCAACAGAAAAACAGACTTAAGCCTAGTACACTCCATTAAGCCTAGTACACTCCATTAAGCCTAGTACACTCCATTAAGCCTAGTACACTCCAATCCGCCCGTCACTCGTATGAAGACAGCAGAGGGTGTGGCACTGTCGGCAGTTTGATCTGGAGAGTATCATTGGAAACAAAAAAAGATAGAACCATTCACGACAAAGGCAATAAAACTGATTCTTATCAACAGTTTGTCTCCTCAGATGTTTCCTCAGAGTGCCATGTCATGTGCACATTCTTGGCTGCGCGGTTAGTCACTCGGCCTCGTTTGGCTTTGGTTCGAGCAGAACGAGACGCAGGGCGACAATGCATTGCTTTGAGAGTGCGCGGCGGCTTCGAGAGTGCGCGGCGGCTTCGAGAGTGCGCGGCGGCTTCGAGAGTGCGCGGCGGCTTCGAGAGTGCGCGGCGGCTTCGAGAGTGCGCGGCGGCTTCGAGAGTGCGCGGCGGCTTCGAGAGTGCGCGGCGGCTTCGAGAGTGCGCGGCGGCTTCGAGAGTGCGCGGCGGCTTCGAGAGTGCGCGGCGGCTTCGAGAGTGCGCGGCGGCTTCGAGAGTGCGCGGCGGCTTCGAGAGTGCGCGGCGGCTTCGAGAGTGCGCGGCGGCTTCGAGAGTGCGCGGCTTCGAGTTCTTGGTACTGGAGGGCGGATTGGTGTGTACAGGCTTTTAATGACATTTACACTGAAAATGTATGTTTTTTTCTGTTAAAGCCTCAAAAATATTAGCATTTAGATTAGATAATCTACTGGGAATTTAGAATGATGACACAGCATTTTAAAAAGGGTCAATTAGACTGTGCAGGCTTTATTCAGGAACAGGAATATTTGAATAACCCAATTGTGTTGCTAAAACCACATATTTCTCAGGGGACAATTTGCCAATGAATTTTTAGTACACAAATAATAAGTTAGCCATTTCTAGGGGAAACATTTTAATACAAGTAATAATTTAGCTTCCACTGGGCATACGAACCCCTCGGTCACTGGCGCTGAGCTCCTCTCCTCCCACCATTCCTCTCTCGTACGAGTCGGCTCTCTCCACCTTCCACGACAAGTTCTCGATCTCTGCCTCCAACTGTGCCTGCTGGTACTCGAACTGCAGACAAAACACATGTCAGCGTTTTCACAAAAAAATAGTAAAAGTATTAGTGAGTTTCATTATAACTCACCAGTTTCTTGCGGGGACCTGACTCCATGTAATAAGCGTAGGGATAGGTGTACTGTAATGTGTAGCGACACTAGAGGGAAATAAAACGTACAAAATTAAGAAAAAAAAAAAGCAGTGGTTCATTTAATAACACCACTTAACATTGCATTATTGATTTATTCTTTCATTTAATTTGCTAAAGGCTAGAGATATGTGCATCATAAAAGCATTTTAGGAAAGCTTGACCACTAGGGCTGCTCATGACTAGCCCTCAACTTGAAAAAACAATAGATAACCGTACTGAATAACAAAAACGGAAGCATTGTTAAATCAAAACTTAAAAATAAATAACTAAAAAAACATTAAATTAAAAAATATAGTAATGTAACACTTCATATTCTCTATCTAGAAGCCTTCAGTCAGGATATTTCAACCAATTACAACCTATCATTTGGTTGATGTATTTCAAAAAGTCTCAAAGTACAATAGAAATAATTTGACCAGTCGACTCATGGAAAACATAAATATTGATGACTAATACTTTATATGAAAAAATGACAAAAATCCCTATCAGTTGCTAAGACAAAAGTTGAAAAATTGTTTTATCAAGTGATTTTTGTACTTTAGGGTTGGGGTGCTGGTACAAGACCCTGGATCAGGCCCAGATCAGGCCTAGATTAGTGTGTGTACCTTGGCAAGCAGCTTGGCAGCGTTATGCAGGTACTGCCAGTCGATCCATGTGCCCAGGTTGTTCATGACTCTCTCGTGGATTTTCTCCTGAATCCTTTGATACGTCTGAGCCTCCAGCTGCAAAGACTTATTGTGATTTTCCCACTGAACAAAGAGAATAAAACCAGTCAAAATGAGAAGTGCAAAAACAGGAAATATCAGTGATGTAAAATTTGTGTTAATATAGTGGAATGCCTTCTCACCCTCTCAAAGTAGAAGAGGTATTTCTTGAGCGCCTCCCGGGCTTGGGCCTGTTGGCTCTGGTTCACTATGTCGGGGTTCTCTTTGTAACGGCTGCACTCGTAATATTCACTGCCATGAGTTTTCCAGTCGCCCAGACACATCCAGCAGAAGTCTACAAGAGGAAAGGAAATGTATGAACACGATGGACACATATTATGCATTATCTGCATTTGCCTTTAAACATGCTGGAGTACTTTTACTTTGGTGTTTGTAGAACTTAATATAATCCATCTACAACATTACTTTATATCTATGTATTTATTTATTTGTCTATGGGAGTTTTTGTTTATAGGAGATCTTCTACTGAAAGTGTTTTTCAGACTTCCTACAAGTGATCTGTTCTTTTCTTCTGTATCTGCCTCTGTATCTACCTGCGTTGCACCAATAAAATTTCCCCGTGTGGGACAATAAAGGATTAGATTATCTTATCTTATATCTGTGGGGCAAGCCCTCATCAGGAATTCAGTTTGAACTTCATCTACTGGCAGCAGAGAGAATTTCAAAAGGGGAAATATACAAAAGCTCTCCCCGACTAGCGTAAAACTAGCATAAAAGATGCTAAAAATGCAGGTATGTTTCTGATGAGGGAACAATGTTATAACATGTTTATAAGCTCAGAACTACATTTGCATAATATGGGTCCATTCAGGTAGAAACAATATTTACAATTACAATTCTGTCGGAATCAAAACTTCCATTATAAAAAGGCAGTACAAGTACAAGTAGAGCTACTACATACCATGTTTGCACTTGGAGCATTGCTGCAACAGAGGGAAGATAATGATGAGCACAAACGTCAAACATTAACCCAGATTTACAAATCAGTTAAAGTGTATAAACTATCAACATTGCGAGTTCTCAGCACAGTTGGTGTCAGAAGTGTTTTGGTGTTGGGAGTGTGACAATGACTCACCATGTGATTGCACCCGCCGTTTTTCTCAATGCAGATATTGCACTTAGGACACTGAAGGAGAAGAAACAATGAAGAGGAACATAAGCCACAATATGTCGTTTTCTCATGAACAAAATATTCATGCCTCGTACATCTTTAGTGTGTGCGCTGATGTAGTTGGCCGTCTCCGAGTCGTCGGCACATTTGGTCAACCATTTCCTGATGGTTGCACAGTCTGTGGGCGCGTGGTACATCTGACGGCATTTAAAGCTACAGGGCAGAGGAGACAAACACTTTAATAGCAGCACTGAGACTCATCTTTTCATTTATTTTCCACATATATCAGGTTTTTCACGGTTTAGATGCTCTGCCTTAACAGAAATCCAGAAAACCATCTCAAGTTAGACACATGGGTAACAACGTGCAGCTTTTAACTAAGACCCAAAACATCAGGGACACTGGGTCGGCATGTTTATCGTACATTTTAAGCATGCGAGTATGTTCTGCTATTGGTTTAGTTCATAAAAGGAGAAGGAGAAGGCCCGACTGTTACCAGAATACTTCAGAGCAGCGGCTGCACTGCACTCTGCGCGCTCTGGGCTCCTGGACTTTGATCACGATCGGACAGTCGGCTCCAGGACACAACTGCAACAGGAAGTGACTCTGGATAAAGGGACAAAGATGAGAGAAGATTGGATTTTTGTGAGGGGAAAAACTGACCACACCAAAAAGACAGCAAACACCCAGGGACTCAAGACTAAATAAGGTTTGTATATAAAACGCATCTTTGCGAAGGTCGGATTCTTAAAAAAGGTAATGGCTGTAACATGCACCCCATTGAGGTTAATTTGGTCTCCTGATAATTTATCTAAAAGCTTTGTTTTTAAGACCGCTAACTTACAGTCTTCTTCAGAGTGTGACATGATATTTCCGTCAGCCGTTTTACACAGGCTTTGGCTCGTCTTCCTACCTGTAAAGCAGGACGACAGCGCCATCTGCAGTCCGACCTCTTTAGGACAGTATTCAAAGACAAAACAACATTGTCGCCAGATTACAGAAACGATTAAAATACGGAAACGTGCCAAAGGGACTATAAACTGTGACGAGGGAGGGGCTCTTTTTTGTAACTCTCCCACACCTGGCAAACTGTTCAGAAGTCGGACTGCAGATGGCGCTGTCGCCCTGCCTGACTAGACCACTCTGGGGAGCAGTGAAATGGTCCGGTAAACAAACAAAACTCGGACGTGAAAAAATAACCTTTTAAATATATGCACCCCTAAACTTAAGTCTTAGGATGTAGCAACCCAAAGCGAGCAAAGTGAAATCAAATAAATTAGAAATGTTTGTATAATATGTGAAGAAAACTCTACACATACTTTAAATACCCATTAGGAGCAGTATTAAAACCCAGTGGACTGAACCAAGTATAAATATATAAGACTTATAATACCGGGACTCACCTTGGACTACATCTAGACAAAGGAATGAATAGTGTCACCTTTAACTATTGTCACTATAGACATTAGAGCGTAAGGAGAGAACAAACGAGGCGACACATCTTTCTTCACTGTTGATGACTCACTTCTACGTAGTCTCTGAAGAGGTAGCGTCTATATTTTTCTTTCAGCTCGTCTCCAGGCAGCAGAGGTAAAACAAAGTCCTCCGGCATCCGTAGAGAGCAGTCCTGAGCCATACACGAGATGCCTGCAAAATCCATATTAACACAATTTGGTGAACACAATCTTCCTCTTGAACCAAATATGTACAAATAATGACAATATAATTAACACACAATTTACCGATACAACTGGTGCTACACTTTTATTTTGTTTAAGAAAGTAATTAACATTTTCTTCCAAAAACATACTTTAAGTTGTAGCTTTGATTGAGACGGCTATAAATTGACAATTTACTTGGAAATACTCATTAAAGAATCCTGATTTGTACAACCCAACAGCAAAAGACATTAGTGTGATCAATAGAAAACAACCATTAAAAATCCATTAAAATAAAAATCATACAAACTGCATTCCTATTCAATCATGCAGTATCTATTTTTTCCATACAAATTCATTTCAGAATTTTTGGAGTTTTATACAAGACAAACTTTTAATATTTGGAAACTACAAGGGGTAAATACATTTTCACCAAGATGCTTCTAGGCTCTTAGATTATACTCTGCACAAGTATTACACAGTATTTGGCCTAAACGCTGACCTAAATGCTAGGCTCGTATATTTAGCTTTAATATCATGCAACTTTTAATGTCACGCGCTTACATAACACGACAACGTGATATGATTTCGGCCCCAAGCAACACCACATCTCAAAAGGTGAGAGGTGGCGGCTGAAACACTGACCCAGAAACCCTGAGCAAACGCCGTTATGTGGAGCAGATAGCAGACACTTATCGCACGCTCAAGGACCTAATTATAACTGAAGTGAGGGCTTTAAAGTACAGCTAGAAAAGCAACGTCGTGTGGCATTGCGCACAACACTATTTCATGTTTATGTCGGAACATTGTAAAGCAAATCATTTGGTAAGGATTCCAAAAAAAGTATATTGAAGCCGTTTGTAATCACATCAGCGTTACAATTTAATTCATGGCATGGTTTTTAGAGAAAGGGACAAAAGCAAGAGAATCTGAGGGCGACTGGCTACTTTCCAATTGCGGAACAAATATACCTCTGCCATCCATAAAGCCAGGTCTGACTATTATCACTCAGAAACGACAAAGAAATTAAATCAACCTAAGAAGTTTTGGAATGTAGTAAAAAAATCAAAAGAAAATTCTATGGCAGATTGACAGAAGGACGGAGTTTCTTTGTTTTACCCTTGGAGCCCGCAAACTTCTGGTAATGGCACTTTTCTGCCTCTACTGGATTATGCGCTCTATATAAATGCATCTGCAAAGTGTCTGAAATAGTCTATGCCAAGGGTGGATGGTCTTCTTTGGGTGCAGGAGGTTCACACATCGGATGATTTAGTGTTTAAAGTTATATGTGGCTGTGCACCTTCCTACTTATGTGCCCTGGTGCAGAGAGCGGAGGGTCATTATGAACTGTGATGTGCGTGTCTGTCCCTCGTGTGAAGACTGACTGGGGAATTTAGCTTTCTCCTATGCTGCTACTGCAGCTTGGAACTTCTTTTGTAACATTCATGTTTATTTTCTTACAATAATCATCAAGTGTTGACATTGTGACATCCCAAGTTTCATCAACGGATCAATTCTGTTTTTTCCTATACAACACCAAAGACGGCTACATTTTTAATGCTTTGATTGACGGACTTGCGGACTTACAGGCATCAACTATTTCAACTCAACAGAACCATTTTAAATGCTCTTTTATTTCGCTGCTGAATAATGTGAACTTAAGTGACACTGACCGACTCCCATGCCGTCTTTGACCAGGACAGTGCAGTGCTGCTCCCAGCATGCTTTGCAGAAGGAGTGCTGACAGGGCAGAGCCAGGAGTGCGTCTCTGCGGACCACCTGTAGACACACGCCACACTGCAACGGGGGGAGGTTCTGCACGAGACACAAACACCAGTCATAACAGGTCAATTCAGCTACATTCAAATGCCTTTAATGTTCACAATGCATTATTTCTTTATGTATTTATTTATTTGTCTATGGGAGTTTTTATTTATTTATAGGAGATCTTCTACTGAAAGTGTTTTTTCAGACTTCCTATAAGTGATCTGTTCTTCTGTATCTACCTCTGTATCTTCCTGCGTTGCACCAATGAAATTTCCCCATGTGGGACAATAAAGGAATATCTTATCTTATCTTATCTTATTTCAAAGGTCGTGGCTGCAGAGCCACGGTGCGGTCAAATAACCCAGCAGTTTCAGGAGCCGCGGCACGGCCATATAGCCTCATGGCTAACCCTAACCTTAACCCTAACCCTGACCCTGACAAATAGCCCAGCAGTTTCAGGAGCCGTGGCACAAAAAACCCATGCAGTTTTGGCCGCGCGCCGCGGCTCTGTAGACACTCCCTATTTCAAATTGTAATAATTTGTGGAGGTGTAATATTTTTTTAAGAATGAACACATCTATAACTTAAAGCAGTATTGATGATTAATAGTTACTCTAAGAAAATACTGGGGTATACAAGGATAAATTATTTTTACACTTTTAAAAGAGACATGCTTTTTCAGGTATTCAATTTTGAACAATAACAGACATGTAAATAAGTAAACATTGCATTTGTTAATCATGCCAATCACTTAGCAACTTGGCTAATCCGGTAAGTTTTCAAAAGGCCAGTCCCCTGTGTATGTTCCTACAGCTGTTTGCATTAGCATGCAAACAACCTCAATTCATGATCAATATAGAGGTGTCAGCTAGTATCAACACAAACTAAATCTAAATTCATTGGGAAAGTCATTGATGAGTGTGGAAACCACTTTGGCGTTTTATTTTAGATATTAATTAGCATGTAAATCCATCCCAGATTTACAAAATTACTTTAAGTTAAGTTAAAGAGATTTCTGACCTTGTGTGCCTTTTGCAAGACTACTAAAAGTGACCACTAAACAACCTCTTTCACATGTTACTGATGAAGGGTTAGGCGTTACGGTTATTAGGGTAATTTTACATAGTTTTACATTGTAAACGGAAATGCTGATCTAAAAAGGTCGATTGACTTCCTATTCTAAATTGTAGCACTGATAGGCCCCGTAGAATTACATGTCAACTTCTAAAACGATTTGAAAAAGCTCTGTGTGCATGTGTTGGTGTGAATGTTGGTGTGTAAAGTAAGTGTCACTCACGGAGACTGTTCTGCAGGTGCTGCTCAGATGAACCAGAGCGTCTGACAACACCAGCGACGAGTTCGACTTGTATCTGAGTGACAAACGTGAACAGTCAGCAATACAGCCACAAAAACACATCATTTTCCCATGAACAGTAATAAATGTGTCATACCTGTCTATTATCTGTGAAACCTGCCAGTGGAAATGCACCAGGATCAGCTTAGCTTCAGACGGTAAAACCTATGACAAAGAATGAATGACAACAAGATTATTTAGTCCAATGGTTTATTCTTGGATTTTGGTTCCAAGTGTCAAAATAAGACTATATTATATGTTAAAACAATAGTACATCATCATTGTTAATATCTTAACATATTCAACTCTCAAGATTGTTTTTTTTATTTCATGAGACATTTCAATAATTAAAGGTGGTATGGACGATTTTTTTCCAGCAATTTTTTTTTATCATATTTCCTCGTGCGCGTGGATAAATCATTAGTCCTGCCACGTATCAATCATAAAACGCACCTACCGCTCACCTGTAGCCGCGTCAGGCTCGTCCCCACGTTTCTGCGTGCCTAAGCGCATGGATCTATCATAATATAGTTCCCTCAGTGTACGGGGCAAAATGAAGACGGAGAAATACAGTTCGAGCTGACGCAGAAGTGGACGGAAATCTACGGGAGACGAGAGATGCGATGCGCTCCGTTGCGCTAATAAACAAACGCACGTGTGTGTTGTATCAGTCCGCACGGGGGAGTGCGCATGCGCACTTCCACCTGAGTTCTCAAATTGCCGAAAAATCGTCCATACCGCCTTTAACAAGACATAACCTTGATTATTGACAGTAATAATAAATATAGCCGCAAGCGGCCCTCGCCACGCCGCCGCCACGCCGCAAGAGGAGGGGGCGCTAACGCGCCCCAATTGTCCTTTTATTACGCCTACTGCTGAATCTGTGACGCTGTCACATCTTCTCCCCTTTGTTTTACCATCAAAAAGCTATTTTATTTTGAATTCTTGGCAAAATGTGCGGCAGACACCGTGACTCTTTGAATAAAAATGTTTATTTCACTTCAAGTAGGTTTAGGGCAAAGAGTTTAACCACTGATTCTAATTTGACACAATTCGGACTTTATCTGCGCAAACGGCCGAAATGTTAAATTTGGGAGATTTCTGAAATTCTAGCTACAGTTTGCGGCTTCGCCGCACAGAGACCGTGAGAGGTATCAATGTAATTTGAATAACTTTTGATGTCCCACTCCTCAGTAGCATTTTCACCAAATTTCAGCTTTTTAGGGCCAACGCCCTGGGAGAAGTTTGTAAAAGTAAGATGTTTGGAAAAACTCCCAAGTCATGTTTAGCCATTTTTGAAGCAATATGGCCGACATTTGGTTGGGGGGACGGCGTTACCGTCATAATATTTTTTACTTCTCTTGTCACCATCTACCTCTGCGCCAAATTTCATGATTCTACGATCAGATTTTTTTTGGGTCATTTCCCATCTCTCAATGCATTTTTGGTACATTTGGGGGCGCTGACGCACCAATTTTTTTTATTTTAGAAAAGGGAAATAGCCAGAATGTAGAGAGGCACGATTTTTAGAGGTGTGCAAATTTTTTTGACTTTTCGTCAATGTTCACTGGGTGAAAAATAGGGGGGTTGGTCCCGAGAAGAAAGAAGAAAGAAAGAAAGAATAATATTCCGATGAGAAAACAATGTTTCCCATTTTCCAAATATCATAAACTATACATTTTCGGAAAGCGCTCGCGCTTTCCTACCTCATGGTGTGGGTCCCTGGTCACTGACGGGTACTTTCATTAATTTTGAGTGGGCTCCGCCCACTTTGTGTTTTTGGCCCTCTATACAGTAATAATGTTCAATTTTTGCATTACATGCTTATATGCACGGAACATGCAAGAGATGGGGAACGTATTCGTGAGCTACTTAGCGCAAATGAGTGCTTTATATGGGGATGACGACGTCATCCCCATGTAAAGTGCTCGTTTAGTGCGAACTTTTGCACGGGCTTCGCCCGTTTAGGCAAGGCAAGGCAAGGCAAGTTTATTTGTAGAGCACATTTCATACACAAGGCAGGAAAAATGCATTCAAATCACAAAGAAATTACAGAAACAGAAATACAATAAAATTAACTAAATTAAAAATTATCAATCCAACTGATTTTCTAAACTAATAAAATCACAAACAAAAGAGAAGAGTGCAAAGAAAAAATCCTTTCAGTCATATGCGCAGCTAAACAAAACTGTTTTTAGCTTAGATTTGAACATTGTCAGAGTAGAAGCCTGTCTCACATCTTCAGGAAGAATGTTCCAGATTTTAGCTGCATAAAACTGAAACGCAGATTCCCCATGTTTTGTCCTGACTCTGGGCACCAGCAAGAGGCCGGTCCCTGAGGTCCTCAGAGTCCGAGATGGTTCATATGGCACTAACATATCCAAGATGTACTTTGGTGCTAGGCCATGGAGAGACTTGAACACAAGCAGAGCTGCTTTAAAGTCTATTCTCTGAGCCACAGGGAGCCAGTGCAGAGACCTGAGAACAGGACTAATGTGATCATACTTCCTGGTTCTAGTCAGGACCCGAGCAGCAGCGTTCTGGATGTACTGCAGCTGTTTTACAACTCGTTTGGAGAGACCAGTGAGCAGGCCGTTACAGTAGTCTAATCTACTGGAGACAAACGCATGGATAAGTCTCTCTAAATCTGGTTTTGACACTATATTTTTGATTTTGGCAATGTTTTTTAGATGGTAAAAAGCTGCTGATGTTATTGATTTGACGTGGCTATTAAAGTTCAAGTCTGAGTCCATTATTACCCCCAGATTTCTAATTTGGTTTGTAGGTTTTAGAGCGAGACTCTGGAGGTGACCGCTAACACTTTCTCTTTGTTTCTGTGGGCCAAAAACGATTATTTCAGTCTTGTCTGAGTTCAGCTGGAGAAAGTTGTTTTGCATCCACAAACTGATCTGTTGGATGCAGTGACAGAGTGAATCTACTGGTCCATAGTCACCTGCCGATAGTGAAACATAGATCTGAGTGTCGTCTGCATAATTGTGATAGGACACATTTTCACTGCGTATCAACTGACCCAACGGCAGCATGTAGAGGTTGAACAGAAGGGGACCCAGGACTGACCCTTGGGGCACTCCACAGGTCAGGGTCATGTGGTCTGAGACACAGCTACCAATTTCAACAAAGTACTTCCTGTCTTCCAGATAGGACCTTAACCAGTTTAGGGCAGTGCCAGTGATGCCCACCCAGTCCTCTAGTCTCTGTAAGAGGATCCCATGATCGACAGTGTCAAAAGCAGCACTCAGATCTAACAGAATTAAGACTGAGGCTTTGCCCGTGTCAGTGTTCAGGCGGATGTCATTTGTCACCTTGACAAGAGCAGTCTCAGTGCTGTGATGAGGTCTAAAACCTGACTGAAAAACATCAAATGAGTTGTTTATTAAGAGGAAATCTGTGAGCTGTTGGTAAACAACCTTTTCAAGGACTTTGCCCAAAAATGGCAGATTAGAGATGGGCCGGTAATGACTCAGTACTGCGGCATCAAGACTGCTCTTCTTTAGGAGAGGCTTTATGACCGCAGTTTTCAAAGACATTGGGAATGTTCCAGATTGAAGCGACATGTTAATTATGTGAGTGAATGGTGCTAACAAACTGTTCAGCACAGACTTTAGAAATCTGGTGGGTAACACATCAAGGCAGCATGTAGATGAACTCAGACTGGTGATGATCTCATGGACAGTTTTGTCAGTTACTGGTGCAAAGTGAGTTAGCTCTAAGTGTCTTGGTGGTTTTAGGGTAATTTTTTGCATTGTGGGATTTATAGCATTTTTAATGCCCTGAACTTTGTCATTAAAGAATAATGGAAACTCATTACACTTGGATGTGGAAATGAGTTCTAACGGCAGCTGAGCTGGAGGGTTTGTTAATCTGTTTACTGTGGCAAACAGGACACGCGAGTTGTTACTGCAGCTTCCAATTTTTTCAGAAAAATATCTTTCCCTAGTTCTACATAAGATTAGGTTGTACATGTTCAGCTTTTCTTTGTAAATCTCTTTTTGAACCTGGAGCTTTGACTTGCGCCATTTCCGTTCGGCCCTGCGGCACTCTGCTTATTTTTAACCATTTTAGCCTTTATAGGGGCGATGGTGTCCAGAACATTCAAAACACTAGATGTAACAGAGTTCAACAAATCATTTACATTAGAACATGAGACATTTTCAAAGTTTATCATTTCCATAAACAGTGCACCTGTGCCATCACTTATGTGTCTCCGCTGAACAACTGCAGGACCAACCGGAGGTTGGGGAGAAACAGACAGGTCAAAGAAGACACAGAAATGATCAGACAGAGCAACATCGATCACATTAACATTTGAAATATTTACCCCCTTTGTAATTATGAGATCTAGAGTGTGTCCTTTGCTGTGGGTGGGGCCTCTCACATGCTGAGTAAGACTGAAGGTTTCAAGGACAGCATCAAGCTCTTTAGCATTTCTGTCACAAATATTATCAACATGCACGTTGAAATCACCTGTAATGACCAAACCATCAAAGTCTGTGCATATGACTGAAAGCATCTCAGTAAAATCATCAATAAAACTTTGGCAGTGCTGGGGAGGCTTGTATAAAACAATGAAGAGAATGGATGGAGACCGTTTTAGCTCCATTTTAAAAGGATACATACTCAAATGATGAAAACACCCCAAAAGACAACCTGCGGGTAATTATTTCATCTCTAAAGACAGCACAGACTCCACCCCCTTTTTTGTTTTCTCGTGTTTCAGATTCAAACTTAAAGTTGGGTGGAGCAGATTCTATCAGAACTACATTTCCTGTGTTTTTGTCAAGCCATGTTTCAGTTAAAAACATAAAATCAAGATTATAAGAAGAAATACAATTATTAATTAAGAGAGATTTGTTACATAAGGATCTGACATTTAGCACAGCAAGTTTCAGACTAGTTTCAGTGGGACTGGGCTTTATCTTTTCACAGGGAATATGAATCACATTTCTCAGATTGGGCCTGACTCGCATTTTGTTTTTCCATCTGTGTGATGATGTGACTACAGAAATAGCACTAGGGGGGGCTCTTTTTACATAGGGCCCCGGGTTGGTTTGATTTTTAATGTGACAATAAGTCCCGGCAACGCTGAGACCCAGTGCATCCTAGCTATGGGAGATACCAGGTGAAAGGCGAGGTTGGATGGGTGGTGGGGCTTTTGTAGCCAAGGAGAGTTTGGGACCAGGTGAGAGGCGAGGGGGGATGGGTGGTGGGGCTTTTGTTGGTGTAGTCGGCATAGCCCTTGCTATATTGGGCGTGAGTGGAGCCATCTTAATGCCTGATTTGATCAGACTTTCAAAATGGCTGGGAAGGCCCATGGGTGAGAGTGGAGATGAGAAGGAGAATGATGAATCTTTAGTGGGAGTAGATGTTGCAGAGGGAACCCAGGGCTGGTGTGAAGGCAGGGGCGATGACAGGGATGTTGTTGGGCTTGTCACAGATGGGTCCAAGGCCTTTGAAGATTGTTCCTTTGCTGGAGGCGGTGGAGGTGAATGTGGAGCAGCTGGAGCTGAATCCTTTGCTGGTGGTGGTGGAGCAGCTGCTGATGAATCCTTTGGTGGAGGCTGAGGTTGTGGTGCTTTTGATGTTGAAACATTGGCTCGGTCTTTGGCTGATGGAGCAGGAATTCTTCTCTCATTCCTCTCTTCTCTAACTATCTGCTCAGGACCCTGTCCAGGCCCAGTCCAATGCCTCAGAGCGTGGAGCAGGTTCTCTGTCTCAGCACCCTCACTCCACCTCTGCATAGGTGGGGGCCATTTCTCTTAAACAGGTCCTCTCGTTTCCAGAATAGATAGAAGTTCTCAATATAGTGTAGTCCTCTCGGGGGACACTCTTTGGACAGCCATGTGTTCAGCTGAAGAAGCCGGCTAAACTTGTTTATCCTCCTGTCGATGTTTGGAAGAGGTCCACTTATGAAAGTTTTGATTTCCATTTTATCAAGCACGTCGAATAACTTCAAGAAGTCTTTTTTCAAAACTTCAGTCTGTTCCCGCCGCATGTCCACTGCACCCACGTGCACAATCAGCTGTTTAGCTCCTCCATGCTTAGCCATAATATTTGGAAGGAGTGACGTTATCTCAGAAACAGTGGCGCTTGGAAAAGAATGTGTGTTTATCTTTTCATGCGTCACGTGACTTATCGCCCCGTCTCCTATCAAAACAATCCGTGTGACCTTGGCTTTTGGCACAGTTCCTCCTCGCTGTATTTTGGCCACGTTATCGTTCCTTTTTTCATTTAATTCCATCTCTGAAAGTGGTAAAAATCTGTTGGTGAGCTGTATTTTAGGTGACTTCACGTTATCTTTGTACCGTTTACAACGGTAATGTTCCATTTTCCTACAACTAATTAGTATGCACGGGGCGTGCATGAGTGGAGGAGTGCGTTAGTGAGTGTTTGGAAGTGGGCGAGCGTTGAAAAGCTCAGCCTTCCCCATGCCGCCATGGGGTGGCATCATCATTACGAGCGCTTACGCGCTCGTCATTCCCTTTCCCGTCGGGGTGCCCCACCCACTCCCCATAGACTTCCATTGATTTGAGCAGATACAAGCATGGCCCATGCCTGCGGCATGGATTATCGCGTACGGGACGATGCCAGGAAGGTTTTTGGAGGAATGCAGCGCTTCGCGCTGCTGTTGTCAACAATGAGTGAATGGGCTACGCCCATTCACTCATTGTTGACTATTTCTGTCATAGCAGGAGTAAGTATGCATGATCCATGCCTTCAATGAGTGAATGGGCTACGCCCATTCACTCATTGTTGACTATTTCTGTCATAGCAGGAGTAAGTATGCATGATCCATGCCTTCGGCATGGGCTAGTTCACTGTACTTGCCAGGGGCGACGGGGTACCAAACATGCGGGCGCCCGCATGTTTGGTCAGACAGTTAAGGCAGCGTTGCGGGAGCAATAGGCCCTCCGCCCTGCTGGGGCTCGGGCCTAAATATTCCGATGCGAAAACAATGTTTCCCATTTTTCAAATATCATAAACTATACATTTTCGGAAAGCGCTCGCGCTTTCCTACCTCATGGTGTGGGTCCCTGGTCACTGACGGGTACTTTCATTAATTTTGAGTGGGCTCCGCCCACTTTGTGTTTTTGGCCCTCTATACAGTAATAATGTTCAATTTTTGCATTACATGCTTATATGCACGGAACATGCAAGAGATGGGGAACGTATTCGTGAGCTACTTAGCGCAAATGAGTGCTTTATAAGGGGTCGTCATCCCAATGTAAAGTGCTCGTTTAGTGCGCACTTTTGCACAGCTTGTGGCGTTCGGGCCTAATAATAATAATAATATTTTCTTTATTTTTGGTGTTTTGTACATCTAAATGATACGTTTCACATCTCATTAAAATAAGTTGAGGGTGTGAAGGTAACAGAAGGCACTGCTCTGTCTGAAGCTCTGTTACCCAAGTAAGACTTTAAATCTGAGCTTTGTTTAAATACAATCTGACTGAAAAAAGATGATTTATCTGGCTGATTTGTGCTATTAAACAAGTCATTTTCAAACAGTAATTATTGTGACAGGCATAGTTTAAATCCATGTTATATTTTTTTCAGACTTTCCAGATCATCTAAAAACAGGCTGTGTTGTACATCGCGTCACCGTGGCAACAAAATCCCACCTTGAGTGCGGCCGCCACAGTGTGGACCTCCTCCAGCAGCACTCTCTGGCTCTCCTTGTAGGTAAGACAGGTGAACAGGTACTCCTCCGGGTCGAACGAGTCTGCCCCCTGCTGTTCAACGTCGCTCGCTACATCGTCGTAATAGCCATCCATGTCGCCCGTCTCCTCCTCCTCATCCTCATCATCGTCCTCTTCCTCAGAGTTCACCCCAAAGTCTTCCTCATTGCTGTCTGACGCCTGGCTGTTCATGTCCACGGACATCCACGCTCCGATTGGCCCAGACAGGTAGACGGCCCGCCTACCCGCCCGCACGCCGCGCTCCGACTCGCTGAAATGGCTCCCTTCCGGTCGGGAGACTCTTCCTCAGCAGCAGCGGAAGAAGCAGAAGAAGTCGCACTCCCCGTCGCTCATTTGGAAAGGTTGATCGTGGCCTCAATCCAAGACAAAACAGAACTATGGGGAGAAATGAGAGAAAAAGAAACGATGTATTATTGCAAATCAGTGCATGGGGCAAAGAAAAAGGTCGTCATCACTCTTGGAACACTGCTAGATAATGAAATCATGGCACCAAAATATTTTATTACCTAGTTTAATTTCAATCACCTAAGGCTTAACTAATTTACAGTCAAATTAAGAGTTTGGTCCACAATCTTGGGGTGTAACTAGGGTTGTTAAAAGTATTGATAATCCGATTCTAAAAGTAGCATTGAAAACGAGAGAACAAAGATATAAACCGTGCCAAATGTGACCTTTACTGAACAGTTAATAGAATAATAGAATAATTTTCAGCTTAAATCAGAACTAAAAAGACCGGGTTTAATCAAGCTTGAAATGTTAGCATTATGACGACACTTGGTGAAACGCATCACCTTTTACTTCTTTATACAAATAAAAGTAGGGAAAATGTATGGTTTTTACATTTTAGTATTTGCCTGAAAATGCAAACAAAATGTAAAAATAGATCAAAACAAGGTTACCAAAGGTGCAAGTGCTGTGGTGTTGTGACCATTTTTGTGATTTCATTGGGTCGGTAATCAGTACAGTTGACAGTAAACAAAGTAGTCGGATGAGCGTTATGAGAAGTGATCTGACGAGCTGAATGAAAACTGAGGCAGAGCTCGGACTCGAGTCAACAACACCAGCGTCGTTTCTCTGACAAATCTTCGTATCCAAAGCCAGAGTTTCTATGTATTGTGAGAGAGAAGGGGGAGGGGGGTCCGTGTCATCGGAGAAGTGCTACTTTCACAAATACAATACAGCCGCTCCGTTTGTTACACCGGTTTTGTGCGGTTTTGGAAACGTATCAAGCCTGGCAACTGTGCGATACACCAGCTGCCACGGCCTTCCTTTTCTCAATTAAAACTCATTTAAAATCTACTACAGCTGCCATTATATCAGACATTCATAAACGTTGACTAATACAACTGTAATTATTTCTGGAGCAGGTTGAACAGAAATTTGGTAAAATATATAATCAAATGTATTAGTTGCGGTTTAAGTATCAGACAAATGTGAAATTGGGATCACTGTGTAGAAATATCACTTCATACCCATATTTGGATGCTTACAACAGACATTTCCCCCCCATTTTTCAATATTCATCCGCTCTTTTTGCTGGATTTTCTATCTTGTATTTTCAGAATCAAAATTGAAAAGAACCTTTGCGATATTATAGATACGCTGCCCAGTTCTACCTGAAACTACTACAATTACCGACCACCAAATAATTACTCTTATTGTTAAATAATATTATCAAGTTTCTTTTTCAATGTGATAATGTTGTGAAGTTATAATATTTCAAGAAATCAGGAGGAACTAAAGATGAGAGTAGTTTTTGAAGGGCGCATTGGATCAAGGCCATTGTTTTTCCATCTTTATTTTCATCTACTGGTAAAAATACAAATGTTTTTCAACCCATTTTGGCACAGGGATTATAAGGGATTATTTGCATATGTTCAACTCCTTTGCGTTTTAGCACTACAAACATGTCTGATTATTATTTTTAGCCAAAAGAACTACTGGTAATGTGATTTGTGAGGAGACTTCCCCTGCTTTTTAATCCCACTCAACATGTGCAGCAGTCTAGTGCCACCGCTTTGAGGATTAACGGGACAGGCTTTTACTGATACAGGGTCCACACTAATACAGAAAACTAGAAGGCACAATATACAGGCAAAGACAGACTGTAAAGAGATGTTGGGAGAAACTGGGATAGTAACATTTTGAGAAAGAACAAGTAAAGTTACTCAGCATTTGCAAGTGTAAAAGAAGTACTGAGGAAAGGCAATAAACAAATAAGCCACGTTTTGACTGGCCCCCCTGGCCCCCCTTTAAAGCAAAGCTCAGCAATTCACAAAAAGTTAATGCACTGGGGTGTATTTCAAATGTACAGGACCACATGAACGCAAATATTTTAAATAAATTGCAAATATGTCCCACTACAGGGGAATTTATTTTTAGGATAGTAGCCACAAACCAGAAACGCAAAGCTCAGGGAGGGTCCGGGGTAAATATAGACTGAGTGACATAGATCCAGCGAAACCTCACAGTCAGCAGTGGTTTGATAAGAGCACAGCAAGCAGAGAGGGGGGGTGGCAGGGGAGGCAGGGGGGAAAGTCTCAAGGTTTTTCATTAAGTGTAAGATTACAATATGGCAATCGAATTTTAACAGCCTAAAGTTAAACCAATGAAGGCTAAATAAATACTAAATGTGGAGTAAATTCAAAAGACAAGTTACTACAAGGTGATAAATGTATTTACAAGTGACCCTGCAGCTCATCAGGCTGTTCAACCTCGCTTTTGTTTACTTTTCATTAACATTGTTTTGGCTGATGTGGGTCTATGAAAGTTTTGCAATGCTGCCAGAAAACACGTTTGCTTTTTGAAGTTCAATCCAGAGCTTTATACCTGGATTCCCATTTGAATATTTGGGTAGAAAACTGCAGGACTGAAGAGCGAATGTAATATAAACTTACTAAACCAAAGAACATCAGACTAAACCAGGACAACAAAAATTATAATTCATTTGGCTGATCTATAGATTTATTAGTTTACCCTTTTGAACAAACTGTTGCTTAGATCATCGGTCAACTTTGATTATATTCAAACAAAATGAGCTGGATAACTGAAACAAATGTGTACCATTTTACATTAGAAGAGCAGAACGTCACATCAATTATTTTACACACAGAACAAACTACTTAATGTCACCTATAAATAACCAAAATACTGAGGGCTTTAAGAAAAAAGGAGCCATCAACAAAGAAATCAATCAAAATAATACAACTAGAAAGCGTTTAGCAAGGATTTCTTCAGTAAATCATGTGAGGAAGTGCCGTTTCTGGCAGTATTACGACATGAAAACATTCTGTTGCAATCTGCTTGTGACTGCAAGTATCTACAGCTTCAGTATTGTCCATTTTCCTCTGAGCGGTTGACATTTCCAAAGTTTAATTTCCTTTTTGTATAATTATATTTCATTTTAGGGGGCTTCCTGGCTAGTTGTTATTGTCGTCTCCAAATACTATTGTGAGTCATTAAAAAAAAAAAAAAAAAACCTGAGAAAGTGATTACAGATGCTGTAACAATGCTAAACAATTCACATATTACTCTCAAATGTATATAATTTGGCTATACACTGCAACGTTAGCATTTTCTAAAAACAGTGAAAATGCTGCTGTATTGAGAACAGAGGAACAGAAGTTGGTTCCTAAATGCTAATAGGCCTGCACAATACTGGAAACTATTGTGATAATGTGCAATATGGCAGTTCATTTTGACACAATCATTTCAGTTATACTAAAACACAAACATGTTCATGCTTTAATATAGTATTCCAACTTCAAACTGTAAAAATTTAAACTGAAAGAGATTAAATCCAGGCTAATTTACTCTGAATTATGTAAAATCCTCAATAAAATCGTTTTTTTTTTTTAAAAACTTTAAATATTTTAAAACAGTAAACTTGTGTGCAGCCCTTGTGTTCAGGGCAAATAAAGATAAGTATATTCCAGCAAAATATAAATTATAATCTAAATTCCACATGAGAACAATGACGATGACACAATGAAGTAACTTGAATAGACCAACACGTGCCCTGCAATGTCCTGCAAACACATGTCTTTGACCAACCTGAATGTAATCAATATTATGTCATGTAAAATCCAATCATATAGTGTGGATAAAATTTATATTACACACTAATATTACTTGTTTTCGGGAAAAAATACACACACAAAAAATATTGGGCAAGTGTTTGTCATAATGATAAAAATGTCATGGTTATCTTTTAGAACACATTTCCCGTTGTGTCAGTGATCGTTCGGCTCAAAGCGTTAGCAGGATTAGCTCCTTTGCTAATCTGCTGTGTTTTATGACCTAGCAGCAAAAACAAACACTATAAATCACAATTGTAACATGTTTGAGTTGCCAGTGGCGACAGGCGTGAATGATTTCTCATAAGAGTAGGTGTACGTGAGTCCATCCAGCCGTGTCCCAAAGCGGCTGTCTCCCGCTGTGCAGCCGCCTCTCGGACACTCGAGCCCGGGGTCGGGGATGTAAACAAGGCCCGCTGCGGCTCCGTGCTAGAGGATCCGGGCGGAACAGCGGCGGGATGAATGCGAACGAGGGTGAAGGTGTGGGGCTTACCTGACTCTGCAGCTGCGGTCCGATCCACGGTGACACCCAGGGGCGCTTAGTTTGGTGAAGAAACGTGAGGAAAGAGCGATTTTTACTGAGTCCGCGGGGCTGGAACCAGGAAGTTACACAGCGACTTAAGCAGTACGTCACATCCGGCCTTCCCCTGTCAATCAAAACAAAGAAGTCTAGTCTAAAGAATAAAGTCTAAAGTTTAAAGTCTAAAGAAGAATACATTTTTAAAAGAATAAAGTCTAAAGTCTAAAGAAGAATACAGTTAAAAAAGAATAAAGTCTAAGTCTAAAGAAGAATAAAGTTAAAGAAAAAGTCTAAAGTCTAAAGAAGAATAAAGTCGGTCTAAATGACAGGGAGACTAATTACCAAGAGTAAAGTCTGGAAAATAAAGTCTAAAGTCTAACCACAGTGGGTGGCGGTAATGTAACGCTTGGATAAGAAATATATAATTAAAAGGAAGATAATATTTACACAATTATTATGTCTTCTTCAATTGAATCAATTTTTAAAACATAATTTGTGTTTAAAAACAATAAGTACACAGACACTTAGACATCGGAGGCAAGGTAATATATCCATGGGCAGGGTGGGTGAAATGTTTTGCCCAAAGACACAACAGTATGCACTACCGCCCCCCTGTGGCACCTAGCGGTCTCCTATCCAAATACTAATCAAGCCCATTCCTGCTTATCCTCTGAGATCGGGCATTGATAGATTGGGATGGTCACTATAAACACTCACTTTTAACCCCAACCATATAGTTGATGCTTTGCAAGTGTTTCCAAATCCTTGACCTTGTCAGGAAAAACAAATGCAGAAATCAAAGTCCCTGAAAATAGAACACACAGAACTTTTCATGGCCAAAACGAAGGACATGAACACTCAGTATTTCAGGATGAGTTGCTATATTATAGTTGACAAAAAATAAATAACTGCTCTCTTTATTTTATTTTGTTTAAGTTTGTTAGAAAAATACAAAGACATGAACAAAGCCCCATTTATAAACACACAGATCACATTCATAGGGACAAAATGTTTGACAAAGTGTGACAAAAGACATAATTAACAACAGTCCACAACCTCCCAGAAAATGACATTTGAAATGAAAGGCCCCATGTTTATGTAAAAGTTGGTACGCTAGAGTAGTATTTACAACTTTACAAGTTATCAAAATGGTTGTTTAGCAATAAACCAATTAGGTTTTCTCAAATGGAAACAAATGCTTCTCTGCTTTTTTGCCACGTTTAGATTTATTTTTGCTGGTTTCCTCCTCTGTCTGTTTGTTTTGTGGCCAGGACAGGGCCAGAGTTTCCGATGCAGTCTTTCCTTTTAGACTCAGATCCTCTTTGTCCTCGTCTTCGTCGGATGAGAAGCCCCCGGTCTCCCCCTCAGGAGCCTCCTTGGACCCCACAGCTCCAGGTTTAGTGCCGTATCGCTTCTTCAGGCGCTCACTGATGAGCAGGCCTTTAACCAGCAGAGTCCAGTTTGCAAGAGCTTTCTTTTCACGCTTCTGCAAAAAGAAATGAAAGACTTTAGAGACGTATTTTGCAATCAGACATAATTAGTGGCAAAGACAGATTTTGCTGCTTTACAAACCTTTACAGAATAAAGCAACCAAACATTTCAAAGTCAGTCAACTTGTGTTTAAAAGGTGAACTACGTGGCCTTTCTGGTGGAGGGTACGCCTACTTGTCTCCATGGAGATGTTGTTACTTTCAGAATGTTCCACAGTATGGCATTAAACTTGACTATCTCCATGGAGACAAACAGGTGAAATCTGTGTCTCCAACAGACCTTTTCAAATGCTTACAAACCATTTCAAACCACAAAATTGACTGATACTACAAAAAATATTTGGTCTTGATTTGTAGCAAGAAGAATACGTTATGGTGTTTCTTCTAAGTCTTTTCTCAGTCTTACCTCCTTCTCTTTTTGTCTGTTGATCTCCTGTTCTTCGGCCCAGCCCGCTCTCAGAATCTCCTCGTGTTCCTCACACACTATGTACCCATCCGTTCTAAAAGCGTTTAGCAAAAGCTTGACTCAGTTAAAACTGCAGAGGCGTGACATTGTGCATTTGAAATCTTTTATAAAATGCTCTTAAAAAGTGTCAAATGAGAATACAGTGAACTCTTACACAGCGTGCGAGTATCCTCCATGGAAGTCAAAGCCCGTCACGGCCGGAGCCGCGTCCATGTCCAGTTTTCTGGCGACGCGGTTAAGATTTGCCAACTTCAAATGAACACAGCCCACCGGTAACATGCAGGGCTTAAACAGGTACACATTCCCGTAGTCGTTCCGAGGAACCTACACAAGATGTACAAGTGATGAGTACTAAAATAAAGGTCAATCAGTAATAGTAATCAAAATAAAATAAGCAGTAGCAGTAGCAGAATTGTAAGCGAGTACATGTAGTGTAGATGTGATTTGTGAACTTACCTTCCCGTCGACAGCAATGGGCGGCTGGTAATCCTCAGTCTGCCACTCTCCGAACAGAGACAGGTCGTTCTCATTTTTGTTCTCAGACATAATTCTGGCTTTACGAGAGCGATTGGAGAAACCTTTCACCATCTTAGGAACACAAGAGCAAACGTTTGTACATTTCAGTAGCAGTATAGTAGTGATGGTTTAGTGAAAAGTTGAAAAAAGTCATTGATCAGAACCTTATATGGTTGTTCTCCCAGTCTGACCGTTCGAGCCTCTTTCAGCCATGTGTCTTTGGAGTGAAGTGTGTGCACACAGTCCCTAAAACATAGAAGAAGCATGATTTTTGTATGATTTTGATCAAATTGATGTTTATTGTGTCTTTACTTGACTCTGTTGGCTTTATTGTCAAGTAAAAGCCTCCTCAAGGAAATTGGCTTGAGGTCTACAAACTTCCACCCGCAGTCCGGACACATGGCGTCACTCTTTAAAGAGTCATCACAGTGTATTTATTTATTAAAAACAAAACTGGGCCAATTAATATGAAACAATATTTAACTAACCTAATTGTGATTCTTTTTTGCTTTTAATAAGATTGAGTCAGTCATCACAATGTTTTCGATCCTTATATCCTTTGAATTGGAAAAAGTCCTAAAATGTTGCATAAATCAGGAAGCTGAAATCAATTAAATAACTGAGCCAGTGTTTATTCCAAAAGTCTTCATAAGTCCCTGCTCTGTTCTCCTGACTGCCTCTCACAGTTCTTCTGCCCTCGGCCTGTGCGTCCTGCTCTCCTTCAGGACATTCACGGAGGTTTTAGGAAATAAGTGCCTCCTTTCTGATTGTTTTCAAGTCAGATATATTTGGCATGGTCTGGATACAGCACGAGTATCCGCGTGTCCCATTATCTAAGTATCATTTAACGTCACTCTTTGTTATAAAACTTTGATGCTCGGTGCTACGTGATTTCTGAATCAATTTAAGGCAAACACTAGGCAAACTAAAACGGACAGAAAAGTAACAGCCTCCTCTGTCGTGATCTTTTGGCAGCCTTACCCTTTAATATCCTGTTCTTTTATGCACAGAATAAAGCAAACCTGCGCCTCCTGCTTGTTTTCACATGTATTTTCATGACAAGAAAGAGAAAGAAGGGAAGGCAGAAGCGCTCAACTTTCTGACAGATGAAATACAAAACAGTATTTGCCAGGGTTATGCTATGAACCCTGAATATGGTTGTGGCAAACCAAAGGCTCTGAAGGTCCAGATCTGGTCTAGTATCTTCATACATACCTGGAGTAGACGGGCTCTCCTCTGCAGTAGCCCAGGACAGTGGCAGTGTCTGGATAAATGGCCTCATATTTGAGCAGGTGTCTCTTCAGCGCATACAGAGGATGGTTCTTATACTCTGTTACCGACACGGGCAGAGGCTTATTCCTCAGCTTAGACTGCAGCTGAAGGGATACAATGTGAAATCAAATGTGTAATGATCAATAAAACCCGCAACTGAGGATCAAGTGCTCAGAAAGTCCTATCCCCTCCCACATACAGTATCTTGTTATTGAGTATTATCATTACTCATCAAACCTCCTTGTCCTCTTGTTGGTCCCGTTCATCGTCGGGGCCTAAGAAGGTCTGCAGCGACTCCTCCCACCACTCGTCATCCACCCTCCTCTTCCTGGATGAGGTCATCCATGTCGGGTCATACTTAATGCCTAAGTCTTTTAGGAAACCGTCTCCGTTCACAGAAATCACATATGTCAGTGGCCGTGATGCATTCTGGGATATGACCTGAGGAGGGGCCACCCCGACATCCACCTCCACACAGACCCAAGACCGGGCTTTGTCCAAGTACACCTCTATCCACTCGTCTGCTCCAGGACTGTCCTTCTGTCTCCTCCTTTTAGGTTCACTCAAACTCCCATCGTCGTCTTCGTCTTCATCTTGATCCTGTTTCTTGCCGACGCTTCGTCTTTTTGGAGCTTGAGTTCCGTGTTTTGCAGGCGTCTTGCCCTTTGGAGACTTCTGAAATAGATTAGTAATAATAATAAGTGAGTCAAATTGAGAATAAGAAGGAGGAAAATTACTGTTTTACACATATTGTCAAAGTTGATCACAGGCTTAGAATCCTGCAATCATCTAATTTCTCATTCTACAGACATCTAATCCAATCATCAAGAGAGTAACAAGAGATCTCTAGACTAGACATTATCTTGTTTAAATAATAATAATAATAATAATAATAATAATAATAATAATAATAATAATAATAATGTGTTCATTTTGATCCTGCTTTAGTTCACACAACTACACTGCTGGCACTTCAATTATTGATATGTTATGTACATGTTGTGCATTTCATGGAGGTTTAAAATGTTCCCAGATAGAAAACGTCAATTTTTTTACAGTTTTGATGAAAGACTGTTGTTACTTAAGCTAAACTCAAATTTAAAAAATAATTTAGAAAGAAAAGATCAAAATGCGATTTTTTTGACATGTATTGCGATTGTGATCATATCTACAATTTATGTTTAAAAAGTAGGATTCTGTTTAGAGTGCATACCCTCCAGGTGCAATATATTGTGCAGTCCTAATAAAAAAGCTCAAGGCAAAGTAAATAAAAAAGTATTACTCTGATAAAAAAATAATGAGTGACTGGTCGACTACTAAAATGATCCTTAGTTGCATCTCTGACATAAATCTAATATCGCCTTGTAACAAAACAACCATGAGCTTTGATATGTGACCTCACCTTGTTCCTCTTCTGCTCCTCCTCCTCCTCCTCGCTGTCCTCCTCACTCACAGCCCTGAACTCCTCCTCGCTCACATCCGTTTCTCCGTCACTGCCGCTCTCCTCTTTGTAGCTCACTTTGGACGCCACACTCCTGCGTTTGCTGTTCTTAGGCCTCTGTCCAGGCTTTGCTCTCTTCTCCTCCTTCTCCTCCACCTCCTCTTCCTCAGATTTGAAGTCCTTCTTTTTGGCTTTCTTACCTCCTCTCCCCTCTTTCTTCCCTAAGGACGGTCGCTTGGACCCCGGGGAGACTTTGGGTTCGGTGGGACTCGACTCGACTGAAGAGTTCTGTTGGGAGTCGTGTTTGCTCTGGCTTTTGGTCCCTTTGCCCTGGAGAGAAAAATAAAATAATACATACTAAACCATCTAAAATGTTATATAGTTTTGTTGTGATTACAATACTATTTCTGTAGCTTTTTACATGTATGGAGTATGCAGAGTAAAGTATGCTAAGGGGTGCAAGGTCTATATATTTTTCTCAATGATTTTATTCAGAAAAATAAGTAAAAGTATTATTTGTGATGTTTTGAAGATTAATATCTGACTTCAAAAGGCTAATCAATTGCCATTTTACCCATATGATGTATCAGGATTGGTCCTGTTGTAGGACTTTATTGCAAAATTCATTTCATAGCCACATTCTACATGATGTATTCATTCTCTAAGATCAGAAGTCAGTCCTCCCAAATGATTATGGGATGATTTCATTTGCCATCTAATCAAAATCAATCTTTATGAGCTTTTAATCTTGTTATAATGGCGTTTCCTCCACATCTGTCAAAACTAAAACAAGGAAAATTCACTGCTTTGGTACAGTGAAATACAACTATGAAAAGGCGGAGCTTATCAGGTCTGCATTTTTAACAGGTACAATTTCTATTACTAAGCCATTTTGGATACATTTTGCAGTTTACAATGAAGGAAAAGTAGAATATTAATCTACTTGTGTTTATTGCAAAGTGCTGGCAGATGCAAATAATGTATGAATGAGATTGTGTCATCACCTTTGCTGTGGATGGAGGTTTAAACGGCACAGGATGTAGAGACAGAACAAGTCGACAGAAAAGCTGCAGGGACTTGAGTATCAATAAGAACAGCTGCAAGATTCAGATTCAGATTTAAGATCATCAGTATTTACACTTAAAGCCAATGAAATTAAAATGTAATCAAGCAGCTGCTCACGTGGGTCATTTCCTGGTGGTTCTTGGCTGACAAACTGGCCAGTCTTCTCTCCAGTAGAGACCTGGGACCCTCTTCACAGGAAAGACTGGGGTTTAGAGTGAAGGTCGCTTTAAACCTGCGAAAAACAACACTATTTATTAGGGCTCTGGGAATGTGCAAGTAATGCTTTTAAATATATAATTTAACAGCTTAAGACTTTTTTAAATTCAAGTCAAACAAGTAGTAATAATTTTGTTATATGTTTAGGATACTGTATCGGTGTAAAAATCAGATTTTACACTATTTATGTGTCTTTACTACTGTATATACATAGTTGTGTGCTTAATAACACACGTCATGGTATAGTTTAGGTGCTGTTAAAAAAAAGTATAGTATAGAATGTATCAGTGTAGAAGTGGAAGTACCATTTGTGCAGTCCGGAGAGGTAGTTCTGATCGATGCGTTCTTTGGCCACGTTTCCAAAGTGAGCCGGAAGTAAAGACAGAGTGATGGCCAGCAGATCCGGTTCACTGCACAGAGAGTTACGGAACCGGGCATTGGCCACGAGACACAACAGGTGCACCTACACAACAAAATGAGAAAAGCTGTGAGTGAGTTTGCTGTAAGTGCATTTATGGGTTAGCACTCTATGCTGTGTTGTTGTGTAAATGCATTAGACCTTGTGAGTGTCTACGAGCAGGTCCTTCTTGTATCGGTTCACCATTCTCCGCAGATATGCATCCATCTCGGCCTGGCGCTTCTTTCTGGAAAAACAATACACACAACAGCGGTCACCTTCCTCAGAAGCATCTCACGAGAAAGCTCTTTCAACCTTGTTTATAGTATTCATAGTCTGGATTAAGATAAGATACGCCTTTATTTGTCACAAAATGGGGAAATTTCAGTGTTGCAACACAAAGTGGGCACAACAGTAAACAATAAAAAGCAGATAACTAAAAAAACACTCTTTAATTTAAGGATTAATTGCCTTATAAACGAACAAACAAGCATATAGTATGCTAAACTACAATATTAATACACTACAGTTTAGATCAGTGGCTGGATAGTTTACTATTAGTATATTAGGCAAGGCAGGGCAAGTTGTTTTGTAGAGCACAATTCGTACACAAGGCAATTTAAAGTGCTTCACACAACAGGAAAGAAATCACAGGTACGGTACTATTATCTATTATTCTTGACCATAATGTCATGTGAGTATATAGCTGATATGTATGTGTAATAGGTGCAGTCATGAACCAAACTGTGGAACAAGTATTTTACATGGTCATAATCAATAACTACATCAATTATTCTACTTTAGGGGCATGTTTCAGTGAGACAAGTACAGAGCACTAAAAGTTAAAACTGTCTCACCTCTTCCTGACCTCTGGAGTCTCGATCTCTATCTCCACAGACTCAGAGACAGAGAGAGCAGACGGCTCCACTGGACCCAGAGGCTCATCCAGCTCTGAACGACAAGAAAAACAGTATTACATTATATTATAAGTATTACTGCTAAGTCTGTTTATAATTAAATAGTACATCAAACAATGTACAAAAAAAACTGGCTTATGTAATATTGCTGACTGGCTACATTTAGCATGGTTAATGGTAGAAGTCCAGTTTATTTGTCTTTTTCTGATATAAAATATATGGCAGAATCATATAATTTACAGCCATATCAGAGGGAGAGTTCTACCGTTCATAAACATGATGGTTGAAACAATGGCGATTTATTTTGAATAATAGTCTGTCCAAAGTTAACATCGTAAACATGTCCAGGAGAATTGACTGAAATAGGCTTATGAACTGACAAACTAATCACCTGAATTTCATGTGTGTACAAATCTAAACTACAGGTTTAGCCATTTTTGTGCAGAATAGGACATACCGGTAGATATTTTGTCGTTTGTGGAGGAAATAATGGTACTTTTGCAGCTTTTGTGATTTGCTAAATGCGATTTTAATACAATTGTGATTATTGTTGCAGCCTTGAACACAACAATCCTGTTTTAAGAAACTGTAATTTAATACATTTAAACATTTCCTGAACATACTTTGCTTACAGTGGATGTTGCTTAAAGTCAATACATTCTTATTCCCTATTCACAGACCTTCGACCTCCTCCCAGTCGTCGTCACTGTCATCATCCTCCTCTTTGAGTTCTGCTCCAGCCTCTGTCAGCGTGATCTGTGGGACCTCCATAAAGTCGTCTTCTTCCGAATCCTCCTCCTCTTTCTTCACCGGAGAGTTGAAGTATTTACTCGTAGACTCAGCATTAGCTTTCTGAACCGAGGACCGCGATTTGGGCTGGACTTCCACATCTCCAACACCGTTAACTGGAAAACAAGGGAAGAGTCTAAACTTTTACAAAAACATGTACACCTAAATACCAAAGAAAACTACACATATTATTTAATTTATTAATAATTCTGTTTGTTTGTGTTTTATAATGGAATTAGAACTAGTTAAATACTTTAGGCCACAGCTTTCTGAGTAATCTGTGCCAAACGATTATCATATGATTTGAATTAATTATCAGCAGATGCCAACTTAGCGTGACATTAAATTTTGTAAAAATAAAAATTAAGTAGGGCAGCAACTAACTTCATTTGGTGGTCGTTTTGTCAAAGACTCATTTCTATCGTAAACCAACTAATGGTTGAAATATGGTGCCTTCTGGATGGAGAATATCTACAAATATAGTGTATTATTGATTATAATCAGATTCAGTATTGTTCACACTCCTTTGACACTTTCATTGATGCCTCTGTATTTGTTATAAAATGTGATTGTATAAATGTGTATGTGAATAACAATCAATATTATTAAAATATACGACTACAATTATATTGTTATAGTCAACTAGTCATTATTAGTCGATTAATCGCTGTAGTCCTATTTTCTGCTGTACATATTTGCAGTTATTTAAAATTAGATTATTAGAAATTAAATTATTGCTCAAATCTTTGTAAACCTTGTTTTATCGTAATAAATTTGATGTATTTTGATTTTGGATGTGGGATAGAAGGTTGGAATTGGATTTCACTTTTCAAAAAGATATGCACAGATAAGAGTGCAAAATCAAGATGCAATTTCTGAGCTTCAGGTTGAATATTATGCCTAAAAAACAACAACATTTGAGAGAGTCAATACCTGACTTCTTCTTTGCCCTCGCCTTTAGCGGCTGCTGCAGTTTCTTCTTTGGACCTTTCTCACATGCAGCTTCTGATTGTTTCTTTTTCGCCATTATTATGTTTTAAATCAATACTTTAGAGGTTAAAAGACATGCACATTTGTCCAGAGCTGCATGGAGCGGAGCGGTGCACATGGAGGTTTCGTAACAGCGGGAAAAGCTCCAGTTATTTAACATTTCATTCAGAAGCTTTCATAACGAGAACAAGTCCGCGCCGGATGTTTTTAGGTGCTTCTATGACGTCACTTCTTCTTCTTCTTCTTCTCATTCCGGCAGTGTAAGTGTCTCTTGTCGCACTGCTGCCTCCCTGGATGAACCGGGAACTACACCGCACTAGGAGCACAGGCTGGAGGAGGAGAAGTGACACACGGACTGGAGAGGTTCAGAGAGAAACTTAAGTCTGAACATGAATATAAATAAACCAGGAAATTCACAGAATGGAAAAGTGTAAAGGCTAAACCCGACACATTCTAGAATAGATTTGATCCTTAGTTTGGAATAACAATTGGTTTATAGCTAGTATATTTCTTTGATTAAAAAAAAAACATTTAGAAAATATTGGCCAAAGCATTCCTAATACTATCGTAGTATTATTCCAAAATTTCCTTATCGGTGCGCCACTAATATCCACTTCTCATTGATGTGGATGTGTCTAAGGAGCCACCTCCCCCTAAACCTTCTCAACATCACAGAGTTACTATAATAATCAGAAGGTTGATAGTAGCACACAGATAATGCATAATATATATAAATCAGTGCAGACACATTTAGAGTGTTGCTTAGAACCACAAATATACCAGATATGTTAATTTAAACACTTTAATCGATACATTTTGACCCGATTTTACATTATTTTTCACTACTCTTGCAAGATGGCTGACATGGTTTCCACAGTAACAGAATCCATATTCTCTCTGGCCTATATTATAATTCAAAAGTCAGTACTTTTTTATTTACATACCTGCTCAATTTTGATGATGATACAAGCTGTGCATTGGTAGTATGAGGGAGAATCATTTAAACCATACACTACAGGCAAAACATGTTTTTCTTTATATTGTACAATATGTACTTAAAGATGTTTTATGAATCCGTTTACTCCGCAATTTCTTTTATGAGACATAATATTTCTGCATATCTGGAAAAGCCCAATCCAGTGCAGTAGCTGCATGTAACCACTAAAGGGCAGTGCAGTCCTTTTCAGAATTGTGACGAGACTGAACTGAACAGGAGGATTTCCTCACATCACATACCTGTTTTATATTTACCCAAAGTGTATTGACAAAATGCACATCACTATTTTGCTTCCACTGGGGTTACTTGTTATATTAGTTAAGAAAGCTTAAGTCATGTCAGGGTAAGGTCAGGGTTCATTAGGCCTGGGGCCAATACAACACATTGTTGAGGTAAGTGATTGGGTTAACTCTGTTCTGTTCTGTTCTGTGGGCTCTCTAGAAATACTCCAATGTAATTGAATTATATCATAATTTCCCATTCGATATTTTGTACTAACAGAGAAGATATTAAACTTTGAGCTTGTGTGTTATGAATAGTACTTTATACTGAAGGGGACGTATTATGTAAATACAACTTTGTATTATAATGGTGGTCTCTCAACCCTAGTGTACTCAGAGTTGTATTTCTATAGTGATTGATATATGATAATCCTGTATTATCCTGCAGTTGAGGGTTGAGTGCTTCGGAAATGTCTGTTGTCACCTACCCCCTATCCCCGCCCACCTCTCTGTACTTACTTGGGATTCATCCAAAATTCAGACTCTGGGTCAAACATCTTGGGTTAAATTTTTTTAATTTTCAACAAAAAAAAAAAACATGCCAAAGAGGATGGGCTTCTCAGTATTCAGTTCTGAACCATTAGTCAATGGACTTGGTTCCATTGTTAAGGCGTTTTAGATAAATATTAACATTTACAATTAACAAAATGTAAAATAAGAATGTGGGCTATAGTTTAATTTAAAATACCTGAAAATGTCTTCTTTAATCATAAACCAGGTACACATTGTTGCCTGTATTACACAAAAAATTACCTTTTTATTTACAGTAAATGTCGGACTGTAAGCCACTACTTTATTCACACACGGCCTACGCATTGATACGGCTAATTTATAGATTTATATGTGCTTTTAGCCTCGAGTTTTTTAATTTATTTGGTGTGCTTTATATTCAGGAGCACTTAATACTCCAACTTTTATGGCGAACATTTAGTTAAATGATTGTTTGTACCTTAAAATCTAAAGTATTTGCTTCCGATCAACAAAACACTTTGAATGGAAAAAGGTGATATAAAAGAGGATATTTATTTGGGGTCAGCATTTAAAAAAAAAAACATTCATTCATTCATTTTATTTGATTGGATTTCAAAATCCCACAAACACACAATACATTATATCTATTTTTCTCTTCTCAAAATCCCATGACGTTTTGACATAGACGCTTCAAGAAGTCATTTATTGGCGAATGAAAACTAGCTAACATGATTGAACCCGTACATTGTTTTGTGTCCCCTGCTCGCTCCCTCCTGTGTCCACGCTCTCGGGGTAAAACCATGAATCTCATCAGGCCGAGGCACACAGGTCTGCGCTCTTCAAATCACATCATTTCAGTCCAATCTAACTCCAAATCAGCTCCCATTGATCCATCTGCTCCCAGCCATGTCCCCTTTGTTACACTGTCATCCACAGCACTTCACATTAACAGTATTCTATCGCTGGAAGTCTTCAAAAGAGTCATAAAAGCCTAGATTCATATTATATTGTTTATCATAATGTGTGTGTTTTGTGTGTGTATTTTCTTTCAAGAAGATAATTCATTCACTCCTCAGCACTAGGGGGAGTGACCATGCAAAATGAACTTGAATGAGCTGTGAACCGTGTTGCAATGGTTCAGCATTATGTTACTCAAAGTGATCGATTGATTGATTGATTTATGCGTGTTTGAATAATCCTGTATTGTCCTACACGCTTGAGTGTTCAGAAAATTCTGTTTTCACCCACCCCCTGTCCCCACCCACATCCCTGTACTTAGTTGTGATTATTTGACACATACAGGACTCTAAAATGTCACATTTCAAAAATAAAAACATGTAAATGACAATGTGCTATGGTGAAACGTCACAGTTTTTGGACAGGAAGTCCATGGACCTGTTTCTATTACCAATGTAACAAAAGGTAAAATCATAGTCTACTTAGTACTTATATTTACTTATAGTTCAATACTAAGTCCTTGGGAAAAAGCATAATATTTCTCCTTCAACCTATTTTTGCCCAAGTTCATGTATAATTTCAAGTCAATTTGAATTTGATAAAAAAAAGGTGAAAGAGTCTTCAGAATCTGACAGAAACAAAGCTTTTATTGTCACTGTTAATTCACAAATTAGGAATGTGCTTTGGTGATATAGTGTGATATAAAACAATGAATAACAATAGTAAAATATGAAATATGATAAGATGTTAAAGAACACTTTATTGTCCCCATAGGAAAATTTGTCCTCTGCATTTGACCCATCCCTCAATGCCGCTGGGACCGCCTGTCAGGAGCAGTTGGACCCATCTCCAGATCTTGTGCTTGGCTTTGACGACCTTCACTGGAACATTTTCCATTTTGTGCATGTTTTGGTTGACAAGGAAACCAGAGTGCCCAGGAAACCCACCCAGACACGGGGAAAAACAAACTCCACACATAACGACCTCATCTGTCCCAGAAGTCGAAGCCACGACCCACTTGCTGTGAGGTGAGAGTGCTTGCCACCTTGCCGTCTTATAAATATAAATCAAAATTATACTGTTCATGTCTATTTTTGGATTGTACTCACACAATCACATTCTCAGAGGCCAAGTTCACAATGGCATGTATGTATTTATATATGTATTAACTTTATTCTTTCTTTCTTTCTTTCTTTATCATTCATTATATTTAATCATTCTTCAGGATAATTCAGAGCTCACAATTTATCCTACTCGAACTGGCACAAAGAGCAGTCCCACCCAATCTATAGTACCAAGAGTGCATATTTATTCCTCAAAATATTGACATACAACGCAACAATACTGATAGATGCATGGACTAGCCCATAGGTGGCGCTACATCCCCAGCTCTGTGCATGGCTTCCATCCCTATATGAACCCCATACAATCAGATAGGAATAAAAAGCCATACGCAGCACTGGGACATTGAGCTGGTGGGTTTCCTCAGCAGCTTCTTCAAAAAATATTTCAAATCCGACATCAAAAGTATTTCGCTCACATTATATCAGGCGGGAACCAAACTGAAACGACGCCACAGGACCATGTAAAAAGTGAATTCCAGCCGAGAGTTAAGGTTTCTTTGGCATACTGCACCGATACGTATAAATATCCGTAATTGTTCATGTAGGAAGATCGGCCCTTTGAATATGACTCATCCTTTAATCCTTTTTTTTTGGAGTAGTTAGCTTCTCACCGTCTTGTGCCTTTGGTGTTCGAGCTAACAACCTCTGCTGCGTACAAATGAAAAGTTTGTGTGTGGTTCATTGAAAAACATTGTTATCTAGAATAGATCGTTCCATCACCTGAGACGGCTCTGGTGCTAGATGTACGAAAAAACGCATACAATCTGTAACATTAATTTGTTTCCCTGTTTAATTCGAACTGTATTGTCAGAGTAAAACACAATGACAAAGGTTTGCACTATAAAACTGAAAAAATAAAGCGCTGCAACACTGTTTTAAGACCCCAGCTGGTTAATTATAAGTCACCCGCATCATCGTAGGTTACACATATCACCAGGATGAGCAGATAGATACAAACGTGCGTGCTTGATGGCTTCACGGTGACTGCGTTGCTGTTATCACTCACCTTTCGGAGCAAGGAAAAATCTCTTTCTTTGCTGCTTGTTTCTCGCGGTGTCTGGGTGGATTTAGGCACTCCCCCCCATCTACTCAAAACGTGTTCCATAGTAAAAAAAAAAAAAAAAAAATCATGACCAGGCCTAGCTCAAGATCTGCCCCTGACATTTTTCCACCGCCGAGGCTTGGTTGAAGAATGGGTCAAATGCAGAGAAGGAAATCCCCTCCCTCATCTTATCTTACCTTCAGTTGGCGATGTTTTGGCCATTGGTGTCCAAAGTCTTTGCCAATTTGTGTTTACCCTCAAGCTTCCTGATGAAATGGCCCAGATTACCCTAAGCAGTACTTTTTCTGACCATTTATTGTTTTAACTCTCCGTCATAAGCTCAAAAACAAACATTCTGGTGTAAAACTAACCCAACGTTAAGGTTCCCAGTCTGATTAAAGGCTTATGTTCAAAAAGCATTCACAGTTTTGAGCATCAGTCTGTGTTTCTCTGCTTTGCATGTGTTTAAACGTGTGCCCTTGGGGGGATAAAAGCTCAGGGACCCCTGGTTTAGGCTTTAGTCGATGATAATGAAGTGGAATTGTGAAAATTATGTGTTGTTGTTGTGTTCTTGGGCACAACACTCCACCCCTTTATTCTTCTCTATTGTAAAACTCAACTAACTCCCAATGTGACAGGTTTTTAAAAACATTTGAGAATAAAGTCCCGTTGGCTCAGTGTTGGGACAAAATGCAATAAGAGGTTAGCTAAACAGTGAAGGAGAATCAAAACTATAGCTCGAACTAATCCACAGTTAAACCTGGATTAAAGCAAAATTAATCCACCATAACTAAGTCGAAAACCACAAGGTTAAGACGCAAACGGAATTCTGTTCTTGCATGTTAAATGAGCAAACCTTTGAGGCTAATTCAAGGACAAAACTGGACAAAATTATGATAAAAAGATCTAAGATTGACATTTTTGTGATTTTCGAAGAAATGGAATGCAAAGCTGAATTTGCTGATTTTGAGATCGTACAAAAATGAAATCAAAACTACACATTGTCGTCCTTCCATTGTATGTGATGCACTATATTTACAACACAAATACAATACATTTACAATACAATACATTTAAAGTGTTTAGGTAAAGGGCTAAACCAATTCATAAGTTCACTGGTGGTAATTATTGAACATATTTCAGCAACACATTTGGACTTTTTAGATGTCAAATGTCAAACTTACCTTACCAAGTAATATTCAAAGACTTTCTAAAGTAATTTGTGAATTTACCACCTGAAAATCGTGACTTTTGTTTCTCTTGTTGTCCCAAATGTACGTAATATCTTATTCAAATACAGTTTTGATTGCAGCGGTTTACACTGGACTAAACCTTATATAATTCTTGGTTTCAAGTTATTTCCAAGAAGTGAAAATTCAAACTAAATTATTTACAATCTGATATGTTGAGATTATTGAACAAAAACAACCATGACATTGAAGATAATGAACCAGAAGCTTGAAAAGTGGAGGGAAAAAAACATTCCTTCAACTTCAAGGCAAAGGATATGAAATAAATCCAATTACGGAGCTGTCTGTCAGGGCGCTAATTAGTGCAACTCCCAGAGATTTGGGCAAAGAAAAAGAGGCAAAACCACTAAAAAAATCTACAAATGTTGTCGTAATTTGAAAATGTTCACAGCTGAAAAACTAAAACTATTCGGAGAAGATCCTCCACGGAGAAAAACGCGGCGCTGCAGTTCAACGGCCGGGGACGAGAGCTGGAATGCGGACCCAGACAGGTGGCCTCCCCCCCGGGTCTGGATGGATGTCTGGATGACTGGTCAGTTCTCCACGGGGTCGGAGTTGAATGGGAAAATCCAAAGCGCTGCGCTGAGAGGAGAGGCACGAGGAGAGGTGCATGTGGGAATGTGTGAGAGAGAGAGGTGTTCCGGCTACTGTTCATTCTGACAGAGAGGGAGGGAGGGCAGGGGAGGGAGGAGAGGAGGAGGAGGAGGAGGGAGGAGGAGTGGGGAGATGGAGAGAGAAAAAAATGAGGGTTAGAAGAGGGGGAGGTAGAGAGGAGTGAGAGAGGAGTGAGAGAGAGGAGAAAGAAAAAAGAAGAGGACGAGAGGGACAAGAAAGAGGACGAAGAGAGAGAAAAATGAGAGCGGAGGGAAGAGACAGAAGGAAGTGGGAGGAAATAGAGAGAGAGAGAGAGAGAGAGAGAGAGACCAAAAGTTAGTTCTGTGGTGCAGCTTAAAAGCACTTTGCACCAATCAGAAACAGCTCACCCAAAGTGTAACATATGTTCCTATTAGAACATATGTTTAGCTTATCTTAGTCAAATATCTGCTTTTCTTTGTCTACCTCTATCCAGGGTCAAGGGCAAACAAAAAAGGTTGAGGAAAAAAGTAATCAAAATAGGTCTACAAGTTCAATAATAAATTAATACACTTACTTATTGTACATAAATTATAATAAATGGTTATGGCTGTGTGGAATGAACTCCACTGTTGTAGAGTTCTTAAAACTAAAATCGTATCACAAATCATTAAATATGACTTTCTTTCTTTTTCTTTTTCATAACGGACTTTCTAAAAAATGTTGTTCTTACTCTAAAAGTCAACTCAACAATCGACACACATTTTATGTACAACTTTCCTGTCCTGAACAACTTTGAACACGCGGCAGTTTGATGTCCTGCCGTGTGACAGCTTTATTTCCCATAAAAAATACATTTCTAATAGTTAAAAACATCCTTTAATATGTGATAGACATAATTAACTCTACATATTACTACATCTTCTGTCGCAGGACATTAAAAAAATGTGTGATACCCCCAAACGTCAAGCAATACATTTTGAGGGCATTTACTTACAGATAGTTAGAAAATTGCCCAAAATAGTCATTTAGCACTGGCAATACCACCATCTCAAGTTTTTACCTGCAGTTATATCACACCAAATACATCAAGTGTGTATTTGGCGGCGAAAAATACGCAGCCACTTTCACATATTGTACTGCATGGCGTACTTTTAAATGCCATCCCTCCCCAGGGCATAGAGATCAGGTCTAAATTGACTTTTGTGCTGATAAAATATTTCATTATTTGGTCCTGCCCCTTTAGTTCCAGTGTGCAGACAGTGGGTGAGTGGAATGGAGGCGGCTTATGTGGCTTTAGACAGGCCTGTGTTAATAAAAGCAGAGCTGAGCCGAGCGTTTGCGTTCAGACAGCACCACCCAGCACTTTCATTCAGCTCATAGAGACAGAGAGAGGGGGAGAGAGGCGCGAGAGATAATACCGGTTTCTACAGAAAAAAATGAATCAAGATAAAGCACATCGATAAGCAAAACCCATTTCACAAAATAAAAGTGAAATGTTGACGACGTGCAGACACCTTTCTCCAGTAAAAACCCGCTCACACCCGCTCCCGCCCCCCGCTCTGAGCTCGGGTTTGAGTGAGGCTAGGGTTCTGGTCCCACAACCCAATATCGAACCAGAACCAGAGCTACAGCACCAAGCAAGACCAAAGAAATGAGTTTGATTTAGAAGGAAAGGCCTCACAGAATATCGGAGTTACACTGTGATCTGTGTTTGTGCAGAATCGTGAGCTGCTCGTTCATTAGCACCGTGCAGGAGCTGTGCAGAGGAGAGCACGTCCAGAGTGTCCACAGCGAGCTCCACGCCGTACTGCAGCTCATTACTCTACAGCCACCACTGTGCCGGAGTGCAGCTCAGTGTTACGTCCAGTACTGCAGTCCGTACTATAGGACGAGCATCAGTACAGGAAGAACCACAGGGCACTCACTGTAATGGAGGCAGAGATTGGGGAAGGGCATGCAGCAAAGTGTAGGAATATAATATTTTCAGGCTTGCCACAGGTGTGAAAATGCGCTATAGCTTTGTGGTGCTAAGTCTGTTCAACGTAAACTGGATAAATACAGCAGTTTATCTCAAGATCATGTCAGTGTTTGGTGAGAATTTTTTTTTTTTTTGGTGTTTATATCTGTCTTTTGGCGTCCTGAGCTCATCTGAGTCCGCATTCTCATCCAATCATCTCACCCTAATGTGTACTAGGAGTCAAAGTGTGCCGGGCCCCTTTGGAAGCTATAGCACTCGCTGCCCCCTTTGAGGTGCTATAATAGACCGGTTACGGTTCACTTCAGAGGGGAGAAAAGGGAAACAATGGCATCTACGTTGGCTGCAAATGTAGTATAGTATAAATTGTACTATAAGAGTTACCTCAAAGTGATATTGCTCAAGTAAAAAAGTTAAAAAGGAATTGGTAGAAGTACTGAGGAACAAATTAGACCTAAAATCTGGTTTGTATTTTTGTTCTTGGAGTGATCAGACTTCAGATGTGTGGTACAAACTATTCATTTTACCTTTGCTACTTTTAAACGTGATTATACTAAATCGTATGAGGTCTCGGTGCGTTCTTGCATGTAGAATCCGTACAAAAAACGTTAAAAAGTACAGTAAAAGTTAACATTTGCTTAACTCCACTGGAGCCTAAACTCTGTCCCCATGTCCTGCTCTCTCTCTCTGCTGGGGCCGCATTCCTCCGCTCAGCTCCTGGCAACGGCCGCTTCAACAGGTCCACGGCAAACCAGCGGCTAAAGAATGGCAGGGCACAAACCGGGAGGAGGGACGGGTGAGGGCTGGAGAGAGAAGGAGAGAGAGGCGAAACAGTTAAGACGTGAGGGGGAAACGCTGATGAATGTTGGAGGTGGAAGTGGAGGAGGATTTTCATTGCACTGGTGAACTTTGCGTTGCAGTTTGTAGGATTTTCTGACGCAATCCTCCAAAAGTTGGTCAGCTCTCTGGCCGGGAGATACTGACATTACATTACATTAAAGGGCCAAAGTTTTGTGTCGGAGGTTCGGGTCCGGACGGGACTGCTCTTGGGTCTGGATCCGGACTAGAATCCACCTATTAGTGACTGTCATAGTTATTACAAGGCTTAAAACAATCGCAACGCTAGCTTCAATATTGACAAAGGCCGATATTCTTTTGCACAGGTGGACTCACAGGACGCACGGGAGTCTTCTTGCCCCGGCCCCTTAATATCTGTCGACGGGCATTATAGGCACATGAACTTTAAAATGCCGATTTATTGCATGCAAAATGTTATGAAAGAATAAACTTTGCGATCCTTGCATGTTTGAGTACTCTTAGTAATAGCGTATCACAAACTGACGATGTAGGCAAAATTGTAGGCTGTAATAAAAGCTATTGAGAAAGGCTGCGAAAACACTGGCAGAGACATATTTTGAAGTGATCGACCTGCACTTTTGTGGTTCAATTTACATTCACCTTCCGTGCGATACTTGAACCTGAATGAGGATCAAGTGTCGCACAAAAGAACATTCAAGCACATTTCTGAAGGACTGCCATAACATTGTCTGGATATATAGACCTTTCCTGGAGTGACATGTTTGGAATAACTGCGCACACAGCCTGGTACTGATATGAACATTCTACCCCCATACATTATAATAAGGCAGCAAAATAAAACCAGATATGTGTAGGCTGCGCAGACGAATTGCTTTTGTTTGTTAGTATTAATTACATAAGTATAAAGAGTCAATATCAAAATTTCAGTTGAGTTGTCGGTTGCCAAAACAGCCCAGGTTTTCATGATTTGCAATACAAACTCTCCAACTAAAAATGTATTAAAGCCAAAGTATGGAACAGGAACAGTCTTTAGAATACAGCAGTTTATATTGGAATTGTCTAGTTTCATTGGGATTAACCTCCTCATGCGAAATCATAATTTTCAGTTTTGTCAATATTACCCACCCCGAGTTCTTAGTATTGATATAAATGCATGTTGTCAGCATATTTAACACAATTGATTACAACCCTGAAGTCTAGCCCGAGGCAAGGTGAGCCTATTAATATAGCACCCATAGGCCAACTTCATTTTGTTTTATATCTGATGCACACTGCCTGTCCAATAATGAAGTTGCCACTTAGATTCAACTAAGCAGATACAGCAGGCCCTCTCCTCCTGCTGGAGAACTTCAACACAGTATTTTAACCCAGTGGTGTCTCATTTCTGAAACAAACATGTGAAAAGATAAATCCTGTAGTCATGGAAAATATGTCAGTGTGTTTGAGAAGGGTCAAATCACTGGCATCAAGCAGAGAAAACATCTTAAGAAGAAGCAGAATCTAATCTACTACAGATATGAATCCCAGTGAGAGTGTTGGAGAAGGCTTTGTGCAGTGGCCACTCTCTCACATCATCAACACAAGATCAACTGGTGAAAAAGAATACAACACCGGATGGAAATAAGTCTTTTAATATCGCATAAGCTTATTGAAACTATGCCACAGTGAATATGTGCTGTAATCGAAGCTAGAGGCGGTCCTATGTCAGGCAGTGTATATTTGTTATCTATCACTATAATACTAATTGTTGTTATTTCCTTTTTGCTCATATGTATGGCAAGGCTGCAATACCAACGTGAAGAGCAGTGGTCAGAAGCGTATGTTTGGGGGTTGTGTGGAGGAGGCGAGATGAGGCTGGAGGAAGGAGCAAGGAAGGAGAGAGAAGGAAGGGAGTCAGTGCTGTGGACAAGGGCGGATCTAAGGGGATGCGGGGAAGGTACAGGGGCTACTGGGTCAGTGGGTTTGTGTGGGGGAGGAAGAAAGAGAGAGAGAGAGAGAGAGAGACAAAGAGGAGGGAGGATGGAGCGGTCAGCGCGAGGGGGTCAGAAGAGGTGTTGAAGTGAGACAAGTGTTTTGGAAGGAGAAAGGACAGACAGAGGACACACAAGGATAATGTACGCTCGTGTTTGAAATTGTGCAAAAAACAGCAACTTGGTGACGATGAATTAAGAGAAAATAATACAAATTTCAATGTTTTGTCTGTTATTCTCTCTCAACATATTGCGTGCGTTCGCTATTTTTTTTTGTGTAAGTAAACTACAGAAGAAGTTTGAAATGAGTATCTCTAAAAACGAATTATTTTACCTCAATGGGAAAAATGGGGCTTTACCAATGATTCTTATAACCCCTGAAAAAAATCAATAATTCTCTATCATCACCATCACCTCTTTAGACACCCATGGCAAGAGTTCAGATGGCGCCGCTCTGCCTCAAAATATAGCCTCATATTGAGCACGTTCGTCATGACATTTTCAGGTATTATGAAATGAGTTTCCCGGAATTATTGATTGATGAGTTGATATCGTGACAGGTTGATTTGAAGGCTAGAAATTGGCCAAGTTTGTTCGAAAATATGTACAGTTTCTTTTAATCTGGGGTATTTTACATCAACGAATGCATATTTTACAACATTTCTGTTGTTTAGTCTTACGTTGTGATTGCACTTCTGGCGGTGCCTCCAGCGCTGGCCCGTCACTGCATCAAATCTGTTTTGTTCAATGTATTATATCATAAAAAGAAAAGAAAAACAATTTTGCTTCTGTAGCTCAGTATAGCGTTGGTTTGTAGAGGTTGTTGGTTCTATTGTGCAGGACTGTTACTCTATAAATGTACATGCTGAAAAAAGTCCAAATTATTCATAATGTTTGCTTATTTTCATCAACAAACCTCATACTTTTGCAGCTCCAAGTTGTTTTCCTCCAATCCATTCGCTCTAAATATTTTCTCCTCTGTAAAAATAAATAAGTAAAGTATAAAAAACATGTCAGAGGAGGAGAATCCATTTTGTCATAACCTGCCAATTCCCAGCTTGACTCCCTTTATCCATTGCACCTTTCTTTGTTCGGCAAACATATTTATACAATAATATTCACCAAGATTCCCCACATGCGCCTGAATCACTGGCCCTGTAATGTTATTTTGGAAACTGGAGTCCTACTTTCCTTTCCAATCTCTTTAGAAGTCATGAATGTGCGAATTGAAAGGAGTAAAAAAGATAAAATGAAAAGTCTAAACCCTCCGTGGGGCGCCTGCTCGCTCCCTGCCGTGTGATGGGAGATGTTCTCATAAATTATCATTCAGAGCAGCCTCAAAATCCACGGCTGCATGTTTGATTGTGGCTCTAAAACTTGCTGCATCGATTCACTCAGAAAACGAAAATCCTGTCTCATACGTCACGACAGATTTTCCCAAAAGTTTATACCTGTTATACCAAAACAAATGTTATTCAGAAGGCGTGAGGCTTTGGTCACAGCACAAGTGCAAAATATGAAACTAGGGGAACATTCACAGTATACCAATGAACTACATTTCATATCAAAGAGTGTTAGTTTGGTTTTAAAAGTAATTGAAACGTTTTATTGCCTGTTTTGCCATGTTACCATGTTTTATCTTTTAAACAACATCACACACTGGACTTTCTTCTTCACAGAATGCAGCGATGTGATTGGCGTTACATGCAAAAACTTTTTCAGAAGTTTGAGCAGAAATGTTAAATGTTGCAAAGCAAACTCTCATCAGTCTGTGCTGCGCTTCTTTCTTATTTTGTCAGAATAAAACAGACATCACGGCTGATCTCCCGCTGTAAAAACTTTTCTCATGCCACGCTGTGATTTGACGCACGGCGATGCGCGGGCAGCAGGCTCGTGGTGCGGGTCGGGCCAGGAGAGGATCATTTCATAGCGGGACGAGTTGGGCTAGCTCATAAAAGGCTGATAGCGTCTGCACCTTTGCATTTAATTCATTTCTTTGCACCAGACTCGTTTCTTTGTGATTATGAGTCAGATTGTAATAAAACTGTTTTAATGTGGTTAACTCCAAAGTTTTGTGTCAGAGGTTCGGTCCGGATGGGACAGCTCTAGGTTCTGGATCCAGACTAGAATCCACCTATTAGTGACCTGGGGTGTCATAGTTATTTACAAGACTTAAAACAATCTACAATGCTAGCTTCAATATTGACAAAGGCCGATTTTTTTTGTAGAGGTGGACTCACGGGACACACGGGAGTCTTCTTGCCCCGGCCCCTAAATATCTGTTAACGGACCTGTGCTAAAATAAAAGTGATCCCAGACTGATAATGCATTGAAATCTACTGCAGATATCAGATGCACAATTTGAGAACTGTATTGTTAGAATTAGTTTGGTAAAAGTACAGATATGTGGAAAATATCACTGCCTGGATTTTCACCTAATGAAATCACAATGTGGAATTAGGTGTTAGGTGTTAGGTGTAACTTCAGGCTGCTCATGCTGCTAACCATGCGATCCATAGTAAGGATGCCTGTTTTTCTTTAGCAACAAAAACACATCTAATTGAAAAAAATGCCGGGGTGATACATTTAATGGAACACTGTGGAGGTCCAATTTAACAAGCTACATTATCAGAATTTAAGACAACATGTGGAATACCACAAGGCACTGTGATTTACTACAAATATTAATGATATTTGCAGATGACACAACTATACTCTGGGAAAACAAACTAATGATCGGTTGGTGAGGATTGAAAGTAAATTAAAATGTATTTAGCTTTACATAGCTTATACTCACCATCAACCATTTCAACGTGCTCTATAACACACCAAAAACAGCAGAGAATGACAGAGCATTCTCTGCAAAGTAACATTCTGAAAGTGCCTGTCTGGTATTTCATCATGTGGCTTCCTGATGCGGTTCCACCACATGTGTCTTGTGTATCTGTGTGCCGAGTATGTGATGCCTGTATGTGTGCTGTGCCTATGTGTGCGTGGCTGCCCGATGTCCAGTGAAGTGGATCAGAGTGGCTCCTGCTGAGGCTTTGATCAGAGCCAGTGTGACACAGACTCTGACAGACAGAGAAACTCCCCCAAAACTGAAGAAACCTGGACCAGCAGACAGAGGAACACTTCAAAAATGAACATGTAGCAGGGTCCGACTGGACTCACCAATCCTCTGAGAGTAACCCCAACAGAATGTATTAAACTCAAGATAAGAGGTAGAAACATGTCACAAATAGAGAGGTGTCCATAGAACTGCATAGGCAAAATATAATATATAAAGTAAGCAAAAGAGCCTATGAATAAACCCATTAAACAGAGTATGGCATTTAACGCTATGTCCAAAAAGACAAACCACCAGGCAAAATTACAGGTCAGATCTGTGGTAAGGCGACCCGGCTTCTTCATAGTGGTATTTCACTGTAACAAGCAGCAGATATATTATTATTATTATTTTTTTTTAAATGTGTGGCTCGAAGTTCTCAAATAATTTCAAGTAAGTACAGGGATGTGGGCGGGGATGAAGGGTAGGTGAAAACAGACATTTTTGGAGCATTCAAGCCTTGAATGCAGGACCATACACGATTACTCAAACATGCATAAACATAACATAATCCAACTTAAAGTACACTGATGATGAGGAAACACTGGTATAACAATGTTAAAACTCATTAAAGTTGCATAGGAAGCCTGTGCAATATTCCAGGCATTCCTAACCCATTCCATAACATCTCCACATAAAAGACAAGGAAATATTGCCCATGAACCCAGGAAACTATAACTACTAGCTACTATTAGCTTTACAATTGTTACATTGTTTAGTCCACACTTGCACTGTTTGGTTTCTGTGCCTGGTCAATATATTCTCCATACCTGCTCCGGGGGGTTTGGGGGTCTCTCTGTGGACTGCTGCCCAGACTTTGAGCTCCAAATGTGGGTGATTGAGGTTGGAGCAGGTTCACAGGGTCTGCTCAGAAAAGATTCTGTGTATTATAATCTACTATTTCTCCCTCATCCAAATGTCTTCATAAGCCTTTGGTCACAGCAGGAGAATTCTGTGCTCTATTTTCAGACCACAGAATGCTAATGTTGTACTGAGCAATGTCCAGCAGGTTTGAAATTAATTCATTCATTGCGAGTAAAAAATATTGTAAGTAAGACTGACCTCTAACCAATTATAGTGTGAACTCTCAATAGCTTCAGTTATGTTTATCTATATAAAGCAGTTACTTGTGCTGTATAAAATCAAACCAAGAAGCTTAACTGCCACATTTTTATTTGTCATTTTGTCCATCCCAAACCTTTTGTTTCTGTCACAGGGGGAATCCACATTGAGCTTTTAGTGTTATTTCTATCTCAGTTGGATGGTTTAGAATGTGGCTTTCACAACAGTCCGCTGCGGCTCACCTGAGTCTATCTCATTACTCTGCCCTTCTCAGCTCTGTCTGATGTCTTCACGCTGATGTTTCAGCGGATCCTCCACATGGCACACGAGCACAGCAGGCTAAACCGGATCAATCAGAAATAGCACCCTCACATGACTGCTTGAAGAGAAATACAGGGGAAATGTGTTTGAATTGATGAAGGATTTATTAAAGGGACTATTTTAGGGTTTTATGTATCTTTTGAAATGTGTCTTGATCACCTCACAGGATATGATGTTTAAGAGTGTTTTGCATTCTCCATCTTCTGACTTAAAAAGGCCACTGGTGACATCTTGTAACAGGTGTAAAGACTAGTGGGGTAGAGTGCACCTCTGTTACGCGTGAGAAAGACCAATAAGAGAAATAATGCAGAAGTACTTCCTTAAAGGTCACACGGATCATTAGCATTTTATGTTTTAGAACTCCACAAACTGAATGCATGGAAATCAAAGTGTCTTAGGCCTAATTGTGTGTATATGGCGAAGAAACAGGTAAGCAGTTGGAATAAGGATAAAAACAAATAGCTGCGAGTGAATGCGTATAGTGACAAGAGTCTGGCCTGTTGGAGCTCTTGGTTCCAAGTTGGTCAATAATACTGGTGTCACCTGTGAAGAACGTGGCATGCTGGGTAAAAAAAAAGTGTTAAAATGGTTAAAAGCATGTTCCCAACAGGAGTCAAACCTCTGACTCTTGTGCAAGTCCAGTGTGCAGCTGCACGGCTGTGTAGTCACTCAGAAACAGCTTGCATTAGGAAAAGATTTCTTGCTCTGGGCAGTGCTTGGCGAGTTTATGGAATAAATTTGACCATAGCAACTCAGCAATACAGAAATACTTAAATGGGTAAAAACAAAACACAACTTCTGTTTTATTGTATATCTCGCATTTTTTTCTAAATATGCCTGGAATGTTTCGCAATATGGCTGTTGTGGCTATTGAATTAAAGGAATTATGGGGGATTTTTTTGGCGCAAAATCTTTGTCTCATTTCCTCGTGGCGTGGACAGCTGAGTAGTTCATTCACATGTCAACCATAAGACGCACCTACTGCACACCTGCAGCCTCGTTGGCTCGTCCCCAGGAAAGCTGCACGTTTGCCTGGCTGCGCACGCGTGGTTGATATGCCGGTGTGTCAAAGCGCATGGATCTATTATAATATAGTTCGGTGTACAGGACAAAATAAGACAGAGAAAGACAGTTCGAGCTGGCTCAGAAGAGACAGAAATCTACGGAGACAAGAGATGCGATCCGTCGCGCTAATAAACAAACGCACTTGTAGCAGCGAGGTTTTGTGTGCTTCCGCACGGGGGGAGTGCGCATGCGCATTTCCGCTTGAGTTCTCAAATCGGCGAAAAATCCTCCATTATTCCTTTAACTATATCAATAAAGACACGTGTAATATAACATTTATTTATGTTTGGCTTTATTGTATCCATGGGTCAGAAGTGATCTGACACATTCGTTGCTACTGCCATCTTGAGGACAAAAGCCGCATGCTCACTGTGGGCTGTGCTGTGGTCAGGAGGAACCAGTGGACTGTTGTCAGCAACTCGCCATTCAAGATCAAGATTCAAGGTCTTCTTGAAGTAACAACCCTTTTGATTTTCAGTATTATGCGCTGTCATGACTAACAGCGGAGAAAGGCAACAGCATGCGATGACGGATACAGTACAGTAGAGTAAAGCATGAAATGTAGGGAGAAGATCAGGAAGAATATTCAGCAGCTTGTCATAGCTGCTCACAACGCTGAAGCCACATAAAGCCTGGCATACAGTATTTGCTACTGCTGCCCTAGACCCATAGTTTTCAGTCCGGAACTGCTAATTGAAATTGCCTCTGTGATCATTTTAAGTTGTGTCACATTTTAAATCAGGCTTAATTTGTGTTTATTTGAGTGACTTAATGTGCCATTTGACCTAATTTATTTAAAAAAAGGCTCATGCCTCGCAACATGACCCCCACTTGAAACCACCGCCTTAGAAACAGATACATTCAAAGCTACACTGTGGAACATTCCATGCAAAACAGTTACATCTCCACAGAAACAAGTAAAAGATCCCCCCTACACACACACACACACACACACACGCACGCACGCACGTACACACACACACACACACACACACACAGAAGAAAAAAGTTACATATTGCACCTTTAATCCCCCATAATACGAACACCAAAAATACATACATACATCAGTTTCACAATGACAAAAAAGTAGGACGGTTGCCATAATTTAAAACCTATTTTATATTTGAACGCTCAAATGTTCCCAAAATGTTAAAACAATAATCTGAAAGCGATGAATTAAGAAAGAGTTAGTTTAGTATTTTAATACTTCATCTCAAAGTCATATCAGTTGAAATCAGGAGCCTGCAACCAGCTCATTTACAGCCACCAGATGTTCGCCTAATCATTATCTCAGTTTCACACAATTAAACAACAGCACATTAAAAGTTCAATTAATGACTAAAGCCAGAATCCCAGTGGCGCGTGGTACTGTGGCAGGTGGCTAAGTGTGGCCCTCACCCAGAGAGGCACTTGTCCAGGTATAGAAGCCCAGAAACAAGCTGCGGGGCCTGGGTGCAATCAGCAGCACAGCCCCTCTCCAGCTCTGGTAATGGCCTTTAGAGATAGGAGTAGTGTTAATAGGGGTTTAATGGAGAGAAATGAGAGTCTTCAGAGATGGACAGGAAGCACAATGTGAAAACGAAATGTATTTTGTGTTGTTATGTTGGCGTCTATTTTATCACAAGAACTGTATGGTGCAAATTGAGAACAATGCAGCACCACCTTTGAATATATATCAATTGTTTGGGTTTGGTACTGAACCTTTGGAGATTTTGGATATAAAATTGGGAATTCTGGACTGAAGTGAAGTGATCAATTGGTGGTGCATGATAGGAAAAATTGGCAAAGATTTGTAGCACCAGTGCAGCACCATTACACACTCTTGGGAGTGAATGAGACATAATAAACATTAGAGTGTCAAAATAAAAGCTTTATAAGAATTCTGGGTACCACTTCCTAATAACTACTCCTTATTTTGTCTTAAAGGGTATGCAAAGACTTAATTAATAATGGTTTATTAATAATAATTCAGGCTTAGTAACTACTTAGTAACTACTTAAACGCGCTGTACCTGATTTTACTATGAAAAACATGAAAAACGGAACTAGTTCAGTCCAAACTTTTTGCGGGCCAAGGATATTCCTCACTTTCTCATATTCTAAGCATCCCAATTATTCACCGCAATTAGTTCATAAGCACTTTCCCAACATTCAGGGACCAGAGTGAGTTTTGTCGTCACGGTAAAGATAACAATATCTAGCATGCTAAGCTCACTTCCTAGTTTTTTCAAATAAAACGCTCTCATTTGTCTCATTCTGATGTTAAGAGCTACGTTTACTGTATTGGAGCAAAGCACTTTTTGCGCAAGAAAATCATGTACACTCTTTTTAATTAAGGGGTTCATAGTTAAAGTAAAAATTGCAAAAACTGCTGCGGGAAGAAGAAGGCAAGAGAACTTTAAACCGGGACAAGAGGGCCTTTTTACACTCCCACACCTGGGATTGTAAACTGAAGAAGTCGGACTGCAAAGGTGTAACCCTCAAGATCCATCACACTAACATCTGAAGAAGAGTGAGCAGTCAGTCAACAACACTGGTCTGAAAAAAATAATCTCTTAGAATAAGTTACCAGAATGGATCAAAAACATGCACTTGTAACAAAATGAGCTCAATTTAGAACCAAATAAAGACAAGTATGAATGCACCCCAAGCAATTTATAAAAATGTAAATCCAAAAGCTGGTATTTTTATTATGCTTTAGCCCTTGTGCTAAAATTGCTCTTGGACACTCTTCTTACTGTCACTCCTCAAATATTTTACAAACTACTTTTCATTCAGCACCAAACTTTCAATCAGATTTCTTCTTCTTCTTTTCCCCCTCCTCTTTGGGTCCGTCAAACCGATCTCCACTCACACACAGTTTACTGCCAGACTCCCATATTCTTTATGACGTCTCCTCTGTCGAAGGCCAGGCGCAGATATAAGACTCTCCGCTTGTAAATGTAACCTCCGCCTTCAAATCTAGCTCCGAAACTCTGTCTGGGCTCCCAAGCAACGCTATCAAAGACTAAGCTGGATTCCCGTGGCAAATTTATCGATCTGAACTCACAGTTTGATACGTGTGGCTCAAACTGCGGAGATGTAGTCTGAATTTTAATGAAAGAGTCAAGGGTCTGCTTGTGTTTGATGTTGCCCTGTGCCTCCTGACAGTTATTCCGAGCGGTTTTTGATGTTAATATTACATGTATGAAGTCTAAGGTGCTGGAGGTAGGGAGGATAATTTGGTGCAGGCCTGATCAAAAGCTAGTTCTAATGCATGGATATAAGATGATTAGGCTTCTACTTGTGTGGGTTTCTTTGCATTGACGCCTTGTGAATAATGCTGATATTCTATATATCACACCACTATTTTGCGCAAAAAGCTCTGTAGCTACTGCAGTACGATGGATCATAACCAGGTTTTGTACTTGTAAGTACTTCTTTTGTTCCTGCAATGTGCTTTACTCTCCCAGTGTAATAAACGTTGGAGGGTAATCAAGGCTTACATAGCTAATGATAAGTGTTGACAATCGATAGCTGAAAAGAAACGTCACCCCAACATCATGTCTGAAGATGACTGTGAGCAGAGGTGGGTAGAGTTGTCACATTTAGTACTCAAGTAAGAGTAACAATACTTTAAAAAAATATTACTCAAGTAAAAGTACAAAGTGGTGCTAAAACAAAATACTCAAGTTGAAAAAAAACTACGATTATTGTTTCAATGTCATCACAGTTTAGTGTCACAATGTCATCACTGATTATAATTAGTGTTACGGTCAGTATTGTTGAACACGTTCATTGAACAAAAGTTCATGAACGTTTTCACAATTTTGGTGAACGTGAACTGAACGAACGATATTACTGCTGACGAACGATAATATGAACGCGTTCATTCTGGTGTCTGTGAACGGCACCTTCGTTCTTTTTATTTTCGTTCAATAAAGTGTCAGATTTCTAGAGACTTCCAGGCAAAAAACACACCGTTAAGTTGCCCAAAAAGAGCCTGTGTCTGGCAAATGTGAGAGCTCCGAAGTTGTAGAGGCGATAGATCGCGGAGACAGAGATTTCGCGTGTCGCACCACACTGCACATGTGCATCAAAACAAAAAGCAGCATTGACGCGACCGCAACGTGTAGTCAACAGAGCAGCAGGAGTCGCCCTGCTACGAGCAGTTACGTGAGTTTTATGATAAGGTCGGTGACAATCTAACATTTCTGTGCAAACTTTGGCCAGCAAGTTTTAATAATACTAATAATAATAATAACTTTTATTTATATAGCGCTTTTCAGTGACCCAAAGACGCTGAACATATATAAAAAAGGGGGGGTATTTACAGACAGGGGGGGACAACACGTACAATACACATTAATATACAGATAAAATGAACAAGACAGAAGAAGTAGAGAGAAAAAGATGGGGATGTAACAGGGGGTAGAAGAGTAGGCAATGGGGTAGAGGAGGCTAGGGGTAGGGGAGGTCATAGGCTTGGGTGAAGAGGTATATTTTTAGGCGGGATTTGAATGTTGTGAGTGAGGGAGAGTGGCGGACAGGTTGGGGGAGGAAGTTCCAGAGTCGGGGTGCTGTTCGGGAGAATGCTCTGTCACCAAAGGTTTTGAGTCGGGATGTTGGTGCAGCCAGGGTGAGAGAGGAGGAGGAGGATCGGAGAGATCGGGAGGGGCGGTGGGGGATGAGGAGGTCAGACAGGTAGAGGGGGGGGCAAGGTGGTGAAGAGCTTTGAAGGTGAGGAGGAGTATTTTAAAGTTTATGCGCTGCTTGATGGGGAGCCAATGGAGAGAGCGGAGAACGGGAGTGATGTGATCACGGGACCGGGTGTGGATGAGGAGGCGGGCAGCGGAGTTTTGGACCATTTGGAGTCTGTGGAGGGAATGGGAGGAGATGCCAGTAAGGAGGGAGTTGCAGTAGTCAAGGCGGGAGGAGATGAAGGCATGGATGAGGGATTCAGCAGCGGGGAGGGTGAGGCAGTGTCTGAGTTTTCCCTCATGTTTTTGAGAATATACTGTGGGGCTGAAAGCTGCAACTGCTTCTACTGCTGCTAGTGTGGACTGACTGGACAGCATCAAATGGGGGAAGTCTGTTCCTTCAGTGTGAATGTAAATCCTGGGTAAGGATTCAAAATTGGATATGAAGATGAAATCTGACACATATTTTCAGCATTAAACTAATAAAATAATTGCTGCCTGTGGTTGTATATGGGCTGTGAAAATAAGTTTGAAAAATGATAGCATAACATTGAAAAAAAATATCTGAACTAGTTCATTTTTTGGAGCTCTGAACTTAGTTCAAAAATGTTGAATTATGAACTATGAACTGAACTAGTTCATGTAGAAAGTGAACTTTCCCAACACTGGTTACAGTGTCATCATAGGTTAGTTTCCTGGCTACAGATTCGAGTTCCCGAACTAAATCCAAGGTTTTATGTCGGTGTAATCCCTCATTCGTCCAGGCGTGTTCCATAGTAGAAAAAGCTTCAGTTGTAGTCATCTGGACTCAGTTTGCAAAAATAGACGTTTCGACTCTCATCCAAGAGTCATTGTCAATAACAGAATTTAGGTCGAGAACTCCGATATTAATACTGTTCTGTGGTAAGACCCGCCCATTGGGAGGAGCCTTCCTGAAGTAGAAAGAGTTGTTTGTTTCAACAGAAACTCCCCCCTTGTATCTACCGAGCTAGCCTATTCAGAATCTTAATGGGCTATTAGAAACCTCTTTGTCTTTGTGAGACCCTGGCTCAACCACCCTGAGTACCTGATTAGCATCTGAATGTCCTCTACCTTTCCTTTAGAAGTATATAGGAAACCTACACACACGGACCAGTATCTGCTCTTTGGTTCCAACCACCCACTACAGCACAAGCTGGGAGTGATCAGAACCTTACAACACAGAGCTCAAGGTGTGCCCACCAGCTCAGAGGGCAAGAAGAAAGAGGAAAAACATGTCCGTAATGCCCTCTCAGCCTGTGGTTACCCCGCTTGGGCTCTCAACAGAGTGAAGAGAACCAAGAAGCAGGACAAAAGGGAAACTGAACAGAGAAGGAAGGGTGTCTCTATCCCTTATGTGTCTGGCCTCTCGGAAAAACTGCAGAGAATTTTTAGACAACACGAAGTCCCTGTTTATTTTAAACCAGGAAACACTTTAAGACAAAAACTGGTTCATCCTAAGGACAAGTTGCCGACTCAAAAACAGAGCAATGTAGTTTACTCGATCCAATGCAGTGAAGAAAGTTGTAAAGAACGTTACGTAGGTGAGACGAAACAGCCTCTACACAAGAGGCTTTATCAGCACAGAATAAATACTAGTTCAGGTCCACAGAGTGCCGTGCATCTCCATCTTGAAGCCTCTAATCACTCGTTTGAAGACGGTGATGTGAAGGTTTTAAGCAGGGAGAAAAGATGGTTTGAAAGAGGAGTTAAGGAAGCTATTTTTGTTAAAAAAGAAAGACCTTCTTTAAACAGAAATGGAGGGCTAAGGTTTAATCTTCCTGTTATTTATAATGGGTTACTGAACCCCTGGAAAGGTAGAGGACATTCAGATGCTAATCAGGTACTCAGGGTGGTTGAGCCAGGGTCTCACTAAGACAAAGAGGTTTTAACAGCCCATTAAGATTCTGAATAGGCTAGCTCGGTAGATACAAGGGGGGAGTTTCTGTTGAAACAAACAACTCTTTCTACTTCAGGAAGGCTCCTCCCAATGGGCGGGTCTTACCACAGAACAGTATTAATATCGGAGTTCTCGACCTAAATTCTGTTATTGACAATGACTCTTGGATGAGAGTCGAAACGTCTATTTTTGCAAACTGAGTCCAGATGACTACAACTGAAGCTTTTTCTACTATCATAGGTTAGTGTTACAATGTTGTTACAGGTTTTAATTTATGTTACAATGTTGTTACAAGTTATAATTACTGTTACAATGTAATCACAGGTTATAATTAGAGTTACAATTATGGTCACAGGCAATGTTCCCTCTAATTTTTACAAACATACAAGCTCCCTGGGCACACCGAGGACCACTGTGAGCAACGGGAGTGTCTATAGAGCCGCGGTGCACGGCCGAAACTGCTAGGCTATTTCGTGCCACGGCTCCTGAAACTGCTGGGCTATTTGTAGCCACGGCCGGGTGCGCCACGGGCCACAGACCGCGGGGTGTGCCACGGACAGCGGGGTGCGCCGCGTGCCCCACGAGACCCCCGGTTCAAAAGACGTATCACTACTGCGTTTATTTCTGTGTAAATATATCATGTTACAACGTGGGCACCTGCGGTTTATGACAGGTGCGTCCCTGTTAGTTTAATGAATCAGATCATCCAGAAATAGTCTTGAAGTGGCACATTTTGGAGCAGCTGATGAGCATAAAGTCAAAGCAAGAAGCAAACGAAGCATCAACCTGGACAAAGTGTCCAACCATTGGAGAAGTGAGGACAGGCGTGTCAAAAATGTAAAATTAAAGTCAAAATTTGTACATATTCTAGTGACATTTATTAAGATGTTTTATTTATGGATATTAATAATTGCATGCTGTTTCTACTATATAATTTATGGGTAGAAGAAATGCTGTGTAATTAGTTTACAGACAAAGAGTTACAGGAATTGACATATCACAAGCTACAGCACATGGATGTTTTAATGTGAACAAAATGTTATGTCTGAAATGTGTGTACAGTATGTCTCATTTATTCCACAACTTGACCACAGCCAGGCCAAAGCAGGACTCTGTATATAATTTACTATACAGCTCATTAACAACATGAGTTTTGTATTTTACGTGGGCCAAATTGCTTGTAATAAAAGTAACTAATGAAAATTGCAGCTGTAATTTGAGTCTTTTGATGTAACTTGCTATGATGCAAGGTTTTGAACAGGCGTGCCGCGTGATACTGGTATGTGGCCACAGGGGGCAGTGCTTCTACTGTCCACAAGACTCGTCTACAGTGTGTCAAACGCTTGCGCTTCCTGCTAGATTGCCCCCGGTGGCCAATTGCGGTGAATTTTATTTTCTGCGCGCCATAGATTTTCTTGTGCGCGCACTATGTGCGAGCAGTGCGCAATTGCGCAGGCGCGCAGCTTAGAGGGAACAGTGGTCACAGGTTACTAAATTACAGTGTAGTAGAGTTTAGATCATGTTGGATCTCCCTTACCAAAGCTTCACCAGAACCAAAGAAGAGTTTTCACTCTGAAAAAACTTTTTCCAGTTGACAGTTTTCAACCTTCTTTTGCTATGGACTCAACCTGGATGAATGAGGGATAACACAGACAGCTATAGAGTGATGTTATATCCAGGTTCAACGGAGTGAAGGGGCTGAGCAGTTCAATACATCAGCAGTATGAACAATGATGATGCTTTAGCTTTGCTATAGTCTGCCTTTGCCTCTGCCACTTGAGATGCGTCTGTCCTTCAGTGTCCTCTGCTCTTCACAGGGATTTCATAGTCTTTATTCTCAGCTCTGACCTTGGACTGCGTTTCATCTGTACAGAAAGCGAGACATAGAACAGAACAACAAGCATACAACTGGGGCTCTCACTGATGTCTTGATGTTATTGGAAGCATGCGAACCAGAGGTAATGATTTGCAAGAGAACAGAATGTCATATATTAATTTAAATTGCCAAAATTAATGTCTTCAGGAAGAAAAAGTAAGGGTCCTGTTGTTTCTTATTGCACTGTCCTTGTACAGCGGTTTGGTATTATAGATTAAAATATTTGTCACGTTGTTGAATTACACAGTATTTGCATCATACGGTGTTTTGTTATCCACTTTTTCCTTTCGTTCTTGGACACTATAGAGCTGTATCTTTACAATTAAAGCAAAAAAAAACAACAAGTGCATTTTAATTAAAATTTCAAGCTTAATGATCAGCTAATTGTTAGGTCCTTGGGCAAGACACTTGCATCCACCTTGCTTGGTTTGAATGTGGTGCAGGAGTAAGTGATTGTTGGTGTCGCTGAGTATTTCACACAGGTTTGAGCCCAGTTTAGTCCTAATGTACTCGGTTTGTGTCGTTCTAGTCTTGGTTTAGTCTTAATTTAGTCTCAGGTTTAGTCACAGTTTATATGTGAAGTAAATAGGTATCTTAAATGCAAATATTCCAACAGATGGATTCTAACAAGCAGATAGTAACTGTACTTCTGCAAGTCAAGCTACAGCAAACGCAATAATGTCAATGAACCTAATTCAATTCATTTAAACTATTTGTACAGGAATATAGTGAAACTGTTTGCAGCAGGTTCTTGTTCTGCAGCAAAAGACAGAGAAACACCACCACAACTAAAGCAGACAGCCACAGACAAATGGTTCAGGTATTTTATTGGCGCGTGTGTCATTGTTTTACATAAACCTGCCCAGGCACTGGTGGTCGGGATTGGCAATTTTGCCATAACCTGCCATAGACATATCTCATCCTCTATTGTGTAGGTCAACGTGTATGGTCCCAGATAAATAAACACAAACAAGTATACTTTATTGTCCCTATGTAAATGCTTCCTCTGCATTTGACCCATCCTTCAATGCTGCTGGGGCGAGCTGTCAGGAGCAGAGAGCACCTGCCGTACAGACCCCGGGGACCCAACTCCAGATCTTGGTCAGGGACTACAGAAGATGGAGGATTTTTACCTTTTGTGCATGTTTTTTGATGATTTTTTGTTTTTGGATGATGATTGATGAGGGAAACCGGAGTCCCTGGAGGAAACCCACCCAGACACGGGGCCAAACATGCAAACTCCGCACACAAAAAGGCCCGGTCCTCCCTGGAAGTCGAAGCCTGTGAGGCGAGAATGCTAACCACTCTGCTACTGTGCGCTTTGCTTTGCCTGGAATGTTCCACAGAATATCCCCAGAATGAAATGCATTGTAACTCCTCTGATTTGAGTTGTAACTTGGCACGGTTGCATCATCCGTTTGTCTCCGTCAAATAAGACCAGTTTAATGACAGTAAAACATTCATGGCAAAGCAATAACATCTCCATGGAGAAGGGCTGGACTCCCGCCAGAAAAGCGGTAAGACTAATAAGAATATAGCTAGCGCTAGAAAAAACCCAAACTAAACTTTTCAGCATAACTATTTGGCCTTTTCCTCTGTCTCTTGTGCGATTATTCCTCCCGATCACCTGTCCTTCTCCAATCACTGAGCCTTCTGTCTCTCTTTATCATAATCAAACCCGGCATCCAAACTTCTTGACTTCTGCTCCTTCAAAACTCCTCCTGATTCTCCTCATGTATCTGTGTGATGCCTTCTCATCAAACGCCTCTGTTGCTTCTCCTGTCTGATACCTTCCGGCGGCGACCCTTCACCTTTGACCTCTCTGACTCTTTCTTCTGCAGTTTTGTGTCTGTTTATTAGCACTTCCTGTTGTCGGCAGCATTTGTATTCTGAGGATTGACTGGTTTCATGAATTCAAGGTCTTCTTCTGAGGAAAGGGTTTTATTATTTTCTATCATTTAATGCTATATTCTTTATTCATATATTTAATTACTTGTTGCTTATTATAAATTTTAAAAAATCAGCACGGCTTGAAAATAAATATTATGCATGATTTTCCAAAGGCCAAAATCAATATTTTTAATTCTCTATTTTACTGTTTGAATATTATCAATAGGTAATTTGGGTTTGCGTGTCATATTTCAAAACATGATTAACATAATTTCAAAAAATAAAAAAATAGGCAAAGCTTGGTGTATTTCTCTTTCAACACAAATGCTTGCTTTTTGAATTTAGAGAGAGAAAACGTTTCAGATTCAGATTTGCAGAACCTTAAAAAAAAAAAAACGTATAAAACATCAATTAAGTAATTTAAGTACCCATCAATCAAGTAATTTAAAGGATTTGACTAATAATAGTGAAATATACGTTGTTGTTACTCAAACATGGCGCTTTAATTAATCCAACAAAAAACATGTTTACCAATACAATCAGATTCTCCACATGTTTTTTCTTCCATTTTCTGGCCCTGCAGACTCGACACCGGTGTTTGAGTGTGACTCTGGGCTGTCAACACTTGGAGGTGATTGTGCTTGTCCTCTGATGAATGCGAGTACGATTTATAATAATGACCGAGTGCTTTAAGAGCGAGAAAGGGCAGAGCCAGACGTCCTAATGTTCTGTCTGAAAGATACAGAGAGGTTCACAGCTGGTCCAACTCCACAGATTATCTCATTTAGGGACTAATCACCCAATAGGCTTTATCAGGAGAAATTAAAGTGTCTAACTGCAGGTGACTAAAAGGTACGTGGTAGCACATAGAGGTTCTCCAGAGTTTGTACTTTTAGACCAGGTTTAGTCCTGGAATGGTCACTGGTTAAGTGTGCATGGGTTTGGACCGGGTCAAGTCTTACTTTGGTACTCGTAAGCCAAAAAAATATTAAATGTTTTTTATTTGAAACATTTTGTTTGTCACTGTTATGAAAACGTACAATTTGAAAAATGCATTCATTAATTTATTTTCCACCGCTTGTTCCCGTCACAGGTCGTGGGAGACCAGTGCCTATCCCAGTGACTTTGGGCTTTAGGCGGGGAACACCCTGGACAGGGGCCAGGCGGTATACATTGAGCCTTTCCCACAGTGTTCTCAAAAGAAAGTGTTTTCACCATCCATCCATTTTCTTCTACTTCCGGGGCCGGGTCATGGAGGCAGCAGTGTAAGGAGGGACTCCCAGACTTCTCACACCCCAGACACTTCCTCCAGCTCCTCTGAGGGGATCCCTTCACCTTTTCTCTCAGCTCCCTTCACCACACCAGACCGATACAGCGTATCCTGGTTTGATACAGCCTTTCGGGACAAAGACATCTGCAAACAGCAGAGATTCCCCAAACTGGACTCCCACTATAAAATCACTGACAACAAAACCAATGACAAAAGTGAATCACTACACTTTGAACAGATCAGCAGTCTCACGTGTAGGTTTGGCTTCAGTTGCAAAGTGGGTAAAAGGATCTGAATCAGAAGATATGCAAAACAAAGTATTTCTGCAAGGCTGCGTTTTTTTCTACATAGTTAATAACTTGCTTTGGAGGGCACAGCCAGAAAGGTCAGTTAATCTTTTAGCTAGGCACAAATAAAACCTTCAAAACTAAAAGTTACAATTATGAAACAATTGCATGCTTGCCATTTTAAAAAACCTTTCCATCATTAGTTTTTCTCCCTCTTCGCTCAGACAGAACAGGTAGGATATGTCACCCTGTCACCATACATTGGTCTCAAGTATATTTGGTCCCACACAGAGACGAATGGTGATGACCTTTCGCAGGGTGAGAAGGTTTAATTAGAAATATTCAAATCTCTGACGCACACAGAATGCCATGTACAGACTTTTCACTCCCGAGTTTGGTTATCTTGTGCTGACTCTGGGTTTGTGCTGTTTACGGTAGTCTAGGAAATGTGTACTATCATTTAAAGTGTATCCAGATTGAGATGGTTTTGGCATGAACAGTGGACAGTGGGTAGAAGTAGAAGGATGCTGTGGTTAAAGGTCTAGAAAAAAAGACCAAATGAAGGACTTGTTGATGAAGTTATAGTATTTATGAGATAAGGGATACAGAGGAGTCATCAAAAACATACCTGGAGTCTGGATCTAATATTTGACTGGTAACTCGACTCACCTAATGACTTGATGCCTTGAAGTAGGGACTGGACGACTGTGATAAAATGTGAATATATGATTATATTTCTGTGATGTATTTTATCTGCATAATAGTGATATTTTATCTGCATCATTAGTCTAAGAGAAGAATGGGTGTGTGACAAACTGCATTTGTTTGTGAAGATATCGTAAAGATGGGCCAAAGAATGTTGCCCCAGGGGGGGACCCTGGGGCAACATTCACACCTGGGGTGAAATGTGACCCGCCTATTCCAGAATATCTAATAAAACCAACCAGCATGAGAAAAAACAGGGTGAGACGCAGGAGGATCACGTAGGCTGCTTACCACAGCTTGCGTGATCAGTCCCCGCGTTTTCTCCCATGCATGCCATACAAATGTCTGACATTTCTGTGTCGTTTCATATTCTAAGATGAATTGTGTTCTCTATGTGTTACGGAATAGCATCTGGTGTATGTCTAATTCCATGACATTTTCTGGTCCTTCGAGCCGGATGACCAGCTGCCCTTCGCGGAGATTGACGGGTGAATCGGTGAAGTCTGTGCACAGCTAAAAGAAGTCCACTTTTCCCCGTGGCCACCCATCGCACCTCATTCTCCGCGAGGAGAGCGCGTCGTTTCGAAGCAGCAGGAGAACACAGGCGACGAAGAAGGTCAGACAAAAACATTGTGTGTGAAAAAGAGTTAGCCATGAAACGTTTTATGCATTAGTTTGATATTTACTGGAAAAATATTAGGCTCTTATGCCCAGTTTAGGTATTACTGAGGAAATACCCAGTTTCATATTACTGAGGAAATATTGTAAGCTTATGGACGAGATAAGTTTCTCACATAAGCAAGGAGTTTGATTATTGCTGGAAAAATATTGGTTGGCGTTGTGTAGATAAGGTTCTCACATAAGGGAGTTTAAATTGCTCACCACGAGTTAAGTTTCTCACTGAAAGAAAGTTATGAAGCCTTATGCCGAGTTGTTACTGACATAAAGATGAGTGAATGTAAGCGCTGTGCACGAGCGAAGTAAGTAAGAGAGAAGTGTGAATGTGTGAATGAGGATTAATAAGTGATTAACTAACAAGTGAGAATCACAATTAATCATACAAGGGTCACAAGGCGTTATTCTGAGAGATCTAAAATTTGCAGTCACGGGTGAATCTTAAACACCACGTTTATGTCCGGAGGAATCTAATATGGAATTTTCTCTAGAAGCTTGACATTGACCGTGACTGTAAAGCAAGTAGCATTTCTCTCAGACGACCGAGACCACATAATGCCAAAATTATCACCCCAAACTGTAAAAAGACAAAGGAAAAGTCATGAGGATTTTGGAGGGAGACTTCCAGAGGGGCTCAGATGACGTGGCAGAGAGGGGGAGATAAGGGGGGGTCAACAAGGCAGGAGAATGGGAAGAAAGCAGTTCAGAGGACGCTCTGAACTGATGAAATAAGTAAAACTAAACTCAGCTGGTTTTAAATTTTAGTATTTGAGAGCTCTGTAGAACAAATTTAGGGTTTTTGTTTGATTGACAACAATCAATTATAAAGATTTTATTAAACTTGATAAGAGATGAAGATTAATTCAGATTTTTATAGATGGCCAATATCTTGGGGAATGTGATCACAGACAGGACACTTCCTGTCCCCGACATAGAATACAAAAGTTGTGTTTTTTGAATGCACAGAACAAACCTACATTTTGTTTTGTTTTGTTTTATTTTTGGACTTGACGAAAATTATCTTTTTGGACTTAATGCATGACTAGATGAAAGTACAGGACGAAAAGACAGAAGTGTTTTTAAATTTAGGATCAAATGCAGGCACGGGCCTGGAAGTGATAATGTGGGTCAATGAGTGACTACTGATGTTTTTGGACATAAGAGTAGAATGGGCAGGGAGTAAAGTGATAGTAAAGGTTATATCAGTAACTTATTTATTTGTATTATCATGAGGAAACCTCGTATTGCATGTAGACGTAAGTGAGGGAATAAGTTAAATAGTGACGCACACGTGGATTGAAACATTTAGAGTTTGAAACAAATGGTGGTAAAACAGATTTACAAGTTACAGATTTGGGAAGTGTAAGATTACACACAGACTGATTGACACACAGGGTGGGGGCCCAGCGCCGTGGAAGGAGGGGCTCAGCCAGGGATGTGACCACTGAACTGTGAAAGGTCAAGAGGTGACATTGCGGAGTTGGAGTGACAGACGCAATTCCATCTTTTCCTTGATTACATCCTGGATTAGTGAACGTTGTAAACTATCTGGATTATTGAATTTTGGTTAAATGTAGAAGTTTGAGAAATGGGCAAAGCCATATCTCAAAAAGGAGGGATATGTACGTGTAAACAAACATTCCGAATAAATAATTTCTAAAAAAAAAAAAATTGTAAACAAGAAAACTGTTTGAAATACATTATACTGTCGAAAAGACTTTGTTTATCACCACAGCAGAATGTGTTGGAGATGTGGTGTTTACAGAGACGGAGCCAAGTGGACGGAGCCACACCGTGTCGTCCTCACACCGACCATTGGAGGGACGAGAACATGGGTGCTCTCATGGGAAAGTGAGAGAAATGTCTGGACAACACAGCGGCAGAGCCATAACATCGCAGACGCAGGACTTCGTTTGTATTCTTCGTTTTTGTATGCAGAGACAACAAACAGATTCTACAGTACGCAAAGTACTATACTCTGCTACGATGAACGAGAGCCAGAGGCTACGGTGCGCAGAGTACCATACTCTGAAAAAGAATCAACGAGTTATCATCATCACAGCGATGACGGTAATATGGGTGCTGAACACCTGTATTATGCACCGGACAATCGGGACAATCGGGACAATCGGGACAATCGATCAACATACACAACTGTGTATACCGGGAAATGAAACATACACAGACCTAAAATAAAGGGAAGAAAATAAGTGATCAACTTGAAAGGTTATGAAATGCATGATGTGTAATAATGTACAATGTATAATTGACATGACAGTAGCTGAAGAAACACAATAGCATATTATACAGCCACTATTGTTTGCACTAACTAAGAGGGTTTTTTATCGGATACAACATAACTACATGCAATGTTAATGAGATTATGAATTGAGATGGGAAATGTACCAGTTCATATGTGTCAAAGGTGTGACCGAAGCGAGCAGCGGAAGAAGGTCTCTTAAGAAACCAAGCGCGAGGACGTATGGTGATGTGGAGACACAGTGCTGAGGGCACTTGGAGGCAAAGGGTGTGGGACGTTGTGCCTATGTATCCCTTTTGTGGCCAGCCATGGTCAGAACAAAGATCAGCATCACCCTGAACCATTCCGCAGGGTCAAGGTCGAGAGGTTAGTGGACAGTCTGGTTCCAGTAGCACCTGATACTACGTATTTGATTCTATTGGGGTGTCCAGAGAGGTCCCTGACGAGAACTGACTGACCAGAGAGCAGCAGGTTTAAGGGCTTTCCGCTTGTACTTCTATATTTCCCATCACACCGCACAAATTATAGACAAGATAAATTGTCTGTTTGTCGAATTACAGAGATTGACCAATCTGACTCAAAATTTAGGACAGTAATGCTGTAGACATGTTGTGGGCCGAGAGAAAAGAAGTGTGTTCAATGTTGAAAAATGTGCATCACTTTTTGTGTGTAAAAGTGTCATTTTAACACCTATATGAAAGACATGTTGAAAACTGAAAAGAGTGATGTGTTTGGCATGTGAGACAGTGACTATTGCTTTGATAAACAGGAGGGAAATGTGATAAAATGTGAATATATGATTATATTTCTGTGATGTATTTTATCTGCATAATAGTGATATTTTATCTGCATCATTAGTCTAAGAGAAGAACGGGTGTGTGACAAACTGCATTTGTTTGTGAAGATATCGTAAAGATGGGCCAAAGAATGTTGCCCCAGGGGGGGGAGTTGCACCCCCCTTGCAGGCTTTATCTCTACGGAAAAATACCAAGTGCCTTGATGTGAGGCTGACCAATGAGAAATGTGACCCGCCCATTCCAGAATATCTAATAAAACGAACCAGCATGAGAAAACACAGGGTGAGACGCAGGAGGATCACGCAGGCTGCTTACCACAGCTTGCGTGATCAGTCCCCGCGTTTTCTCCCATGCATGCCATACAAATGTCTGACATTTCTGTGTCGTTTCATATTCTAAGATGAATTGTGTTCTCTATGTGTTACGGAATAGCATCTGGTGTATGTCTAATTCCATGACAACGACTTGCAAGTTTCTGACGATAGTTCAGGATAAAAGGATCTGGGCATGTGGACCAAGGACTTTGACTATATGGTTTAGGTACAGGTCCATCCAAACTTTAATGAACAAATCTTTAAATGATGTTTTCTGTTCAAAGTAGTTGATAGCTTTGCGTATCCTCAGAAGGGCCATTAGCTGAGCAATCTGGACTCTGTTTGAGATGATAATGACCTAACTTGGTCTCGGTCTCAAACTTTATTTCCAACACTCGAACAATGATGACCCAAACTCCCTTCATTCTGTCTCGAGTCAAACTCAGTTAGAACCATTCTGTTGAGTTTGTGTACTTAAGGCAGCAATTAGAGCGCTCACTTCACAGCATCAAGTTCCAGGGATCGATTCCGAGGTGGTATGGGGCCTTTCTACTCCAAGACAATTAATTTAGGATATAAACAGCAGAAACGTGACAACAAGGTAAAAACATCTCCTAAACATCTCCTTGTCCTTTCTTTGTGGAGTTTGCATGTTCTCCCTGTGTCTGTGTAGGTTTTCTCTGGGTACTCCAGTTTCCTCTACCACTAAAATAAACATGCACAATGGGCTCCTCCCCAGAAAAAGAGATGCTGCTTGTCAGTGGGACTTTTCTGGTTAAATAAAGGTCAATAACATCAGCCTGCCCAGGGACGACAGGTGAGTACTTGAGCTACAACCTGGTGCGATGCATCTCTCCTGCTAAGGTTTATGTATGTACACTGTCCATGACTAAATAAATACACTTAACTATTTCAGGGCAACCAGATCTGGGCTTGTACTTGCACTTGTACTTGAGCGTGATTTGGACTTGTTACTTGACGCCTGGAGTTGTGTTTTGTCCATCCTTCTGTCTTTGAAGAGCTCCCTTGGCTCCTTTATTACATCAGTTTGTTGTAATACGCGGGGTTCCTCTGTGCTTTTACACTTTCCTTCTCTGAATCTCACAAAAACACTTGGTTTCAAATGTCCAGTTTTGTGACGACATAGGTAGGACGGCCTCTGTCCATAAATCATCGTCAGACTCGTTCTGAGCATTTCTCACGTTCATTATGACTGCTTACATTAGCGTGGCATTTGTGGTTTTCAGCTAATACATTATTTCAAGTTATAAAACATGATATGCTAACATAAAATATACTCAAGAGCATGTTCAAAAGCCAATGACAATATGAATAATGCATGAATGTGACCTTTAAATCAGACTTAGTTCCACAAAAGACCAGAAAAGACCATAATATATGAACTGCTAATGTAATTATACCAGACTCCTATTTGTTGACTGTTAGCAGGTTTTCCTTTCAACAAAAAGGCCAGAATATTTACAATTCTATCAACTAAATAATTACAACCGTTGAGATTTGAAAATTGTGACTGTTGAACGTCATGGCTGAACAATCCTAGTCTTTCGTGCCTCTTTCACTTCGGGCCATTCTGTGAGACTGATGGGCTGTTCCTCTGCGGTGAACCCTTTGCCTTCTTGCCTCTCAGACTTATATTGTACTAAACTGGTGAAGACAGCTGCTCTGGAGATGGATGAGGTTGTCTCTTTGAAATCACATTCACAAAACCGGAGCGCCAGAGAGCCTTCACATCCCAGAGTCTACACCAAAACCAGAAATACTATATTACACTTTTGCGCTATAATTCATATCTTTACTCCTTCCATTTATCTTCTTTAAGTAAGTATTTTCACTGGGTTTTATTGGATTTTTTTTTTCCAGTATGGTCATCTGAAAGTTATCGGCAGAAGACGAGTTGTGGCTTTGTATGAGGATGTCAAGAGTGATACAGACATCATTGATAACCTTTTTCAAACAGGGAATAGACTCCATGATCAACTATCTACATTGACTAAAGCCACCCTGTAACTTTTGTCACCAAAAAACAAATTAAAATATGTGTTGTTTTTTTAAATTGCACTGAAAATCATAGAAAATCAAGTGGCACCTCCAGAACATCAGTGTGTGGATTTAAAATGACTGGAAAAGTATTGAAATACAGTAACATTTTACTCAAGTAGGGATGTTAAGTAATCATTGCAATCAACATATAATTGTTAGGACTAAAAAAACTGCAAAAGGAGTTGGTTGGTGGTTTAAATCTACCAAACTCGTCCTCAGCTTTCACAAACCCTTGTATACAAATTCATTAATTTTCAGCACAGCTTTAGAACAGCTTATTTAGTGTAGCTGGGATGGACCACTCAAGTGCAGCCAATCAGAGCACAGCTTTCGGCTCTTACTTCTTTGTAATCAGATGCAGACAGCGCGCAGTGGTCTCATTTTATCAGTGTGCTGCTTTTACAACGTACTCTAAACACAAAAATCCCTAATTTACAAAAAATAAAGTCAGGCACCCCAACTTTAATGTTATCATTACAAAAAAAATGTTTATCAAAGAATAGAAATTAAGTCACTCAAATTTGTCATTGTGAAAAGACAAGATCAAGAATAATGCTGCTACACAATAATATTCCTACCGGAAGTATAGAAAAAGTAATTTTTGCAGATTCCAAACAACAGGCAAATAACAAACCACAAAAAAAAACTAGCTCATGTCTGAAGTTTGCATCGTAAATGCTCAAACAATATATTTGGGGGGTTAATATTTACTCACAGTGAGAAGTATAACCAAAATGTTAACTAAAGAATGTTGTTACTACTACTTTTAAGCAAATGTATTCTGTCAAAAATGTTCAAATTCTTTGTAGTTTGGTAAATGTAGCTAACTGACTACCACCTCTGAATATATTACATACTTTTAGTTTATTAGAACTAGATTTATTCAGAACTCCATAATATTTGCGATGATATAATTGTTAGTGGAAAGTATTTTACCAATCAATGTCTTCTGAGCAGATGTGTAACTTCTTGGTGGTGGAGTGCGAACAGGTCATCTCCATGGTAACCCTGCTTCCCCTGTCGCCGTGGTTACCAAGTAGGCGGAGCCATCGCGCCCAGGGTCACGGCTGCTGCAGGAGGAATGTACAGTCTGTTTGCACTCACCACACTTCTGATGCCTCTCTTCTTATTTGAGAGTTTGACAGTACATGGGATGATATTTATGGTCAGAGAAGTGAAGGAAAACTGTCAACAACAATGTCAATATGTGTGGAAATGTGTGGAAAAGTCATACTCAAAACTCAAAAGTAAAAATGTCATACTCAAAACTCAAAAGTATGCAAGAAAGCCAGTTTTCAGATTAGCTTACAACATTTTCTAGACTTAACATTTTCTAGACTTATTGTTTTGTATGGTGTAGTAGTGTGAAAATGTGTTTTTCCTCAATACACATATAATGCAGTGTCACATGAACATTTTACACAAATCAATCAACTTTTTATTTTATTGTAGAACGAGACTTTTCCCTCGTCCTAGCAGAAAGAGGCAAAAATGGGCGGGGCGAATTAGATATATAGACATATAGATATATAGATGCACATAATTAGAGTAAATTAGACAACAGAAGCTTCATAAAGATTCCAGACGAATTGTTTGGCTGGGATCATAAGGGTTTTTAATGAATACAAAGCTTAAACACACTTGAATCTGATGTTGGCCAGTGCATACAGTATTTAGTTGAAATGCATAAAAACATAGTGGCTTGGCCTTGGTGGACATTATATTGCGGCGGCGTTTGCTTCCCTGACTGATCATTCTGGCTTCTGGCAATCCAAAATAACCCAATACCAGCCCTCCAGCTGTAGATACTCCTGACCAAGCACCTTAAGATCTGAAGATGATTGACACATTTTCCAATGGGGACTTTCATTTCATTCATACAGGACGTGCACGTGACTAAAGGTGCTATTTCCTTGTGGAGTGCACGCCACCTGCTTGTCTGTACTGGGTGTAATTGCTTTGCCTGGAATATGCCCAGTATGCCAATAAACTTATCTATCTCCATGGAGACTGGCAAGTTACAAGTCAGATCCTTAGAGAGGTCAGCTTACTTACAAATGCCAGTTTTATGAGGTATATATGAGCAATAAAAACATGTGCAATTGGATATATGAAGGATAGATACTGTATGTTTAATGTTATAGTGTAGAACATTACAGCCAACGCAATAACATCACCATGGAGACGATCAAACCCACCATAAAAATTACACAGTGAGTTTTTTTGTCTGAAAGGGCATCTGCTGTAAAAAAATACATTAGCCACACGATTGGCTGGATTAAAATAAGTTGTTTATCGAATCATTGCTGTTATTTTAAGAAGAAGCCCTGAGTACAATTTCTTGTCATTTGCAAAAAGAAAAAAAAATGCAATAAAACAAGACACGATTAACAATCCAGCAAATGATTCCGCTCTTATAATTTCTCCAGTGAACACATTAAAATGCTTTGTTCTGAGCGATTTGGGACTAAAACTCATTTAGTTGAAGCAGACGGAAAATAAAAGTGATAATTTGGGCTCAAAGGCTTGAGTGCTCAGGCAATTATAAAGAAATTTGGCTAACACTGAGAAAATGGCAGAAAATGAAGCAGGTTTGGAGTGACACTTGATTAGAAATGGCAAAACGTCCACGGTGTCTTCACTTTGGTCCTCAAAGCTCGGCCCCATTATATAGACTGCATTTATTTAGCTTAAAAACAGCCAGTTCCATGCGTGGCAGATGTGATGTGGGGCAGTGATGAAGACTATTTTTCTACGTTGTTTCTTTTTGCCCGCCTTATTTGTCACCACAGTTATAATAATTCATATAAATGCACACTCTCTCCCATCCATCAATTTGCTCATCCTCTTGTCGCTGCAGCGGCACCCTCAGCCGCCTCAGCTCATCTCCTCCCTTTCACTGTTGACTAGGAAGAGCTATTTTCCTCTACAAATTAAAGCCTTAACTTGTAATTTATCATGGCATTATCTAACTCCACACGGACAAGCAGATGGCGCCATCAGGCCTAGTTACGGGTCAGATCTGTGGAGAGGCATCCCCGCTCACAGTAAGAATGTAACACAATCTATTCCTTAGTCATTTGTGTCTTTCTTAATCCCTTGTCAAGTCAAGCAGAATTTGTTGAGCGCCAGGCGATAGCATTTTGCCTTGAAATTGAGATTTTAACCACATTTTGTTGTCCCTCCAGCCTGTCCAAGCCTTTTTATCCTTCGACGTCCGCTGGTCTTTTTCCATCTCCCCTCCACTCTTCTGTCTGTCAGCTGCTCTCCGGCCCAATCCTTCTGTCTTACTCTGTTTCTCATGTTTACTTTCCGAAGCGTCCACCTCAAGACTGCAGTGCATTTTAAGTCAGACATCAGAATTCTCCCGGGTTTCACTGCAACCCCAACTCTATCAATGTCACTTCGAATGGAGCAGTTGTGAGGCAAGTGCAAATTGGGGATGGATGTAATGGTGTAAAGCGTTTTCCCTTCCAAGATCTCCCTGCATGATCTTCTCACGCCAAATAACCTACTTTTTCACTGCATCCATACACCTCTGCCACTTTAGGTCTGTCATTGCTTTGGTTGGACAGTATGCCATTTACACCACCTGGCCAGGTAACAGCCAGGTCAACTCTGTAGAGAGGGTTTAAAAAAAACTGTTTTTTCAAAGTACACATTTAAATATGACTTATTACAGCCTGACAAGAAATAAGATAAGATAAGATATTCCTTTATTGTCCACACATGGGGAAATTTCATTGTTGCAACGCAGGTAGATACAGAGGAAAAGGACAGACAACTTATAGGAAGTTTAAAAAACTACTTAAATACCTGACATTAAACAAATAAAGCAAGTAAAGTAAACATTAGAAAACCAGATAAACAATAGGAACATTTAGGATACCCTCACATTTATCTCTGATACACACTTTGTAATCAAACACCATTGTATACTTTTTTCTTCTTAAATAAGATGGTTCTGTGTCTTTTGCTTTAGGGTGAGATCAAGTGTCATTCATCACCACCTAACGTTATCAAATAAGCTAGCTAAGCTCTGCACAGTCGGAACAACAATGAAAAAAACACTTTCGGTGTCCACTTTGCTGAAGAAAGTGAATTTGAGCAAGACAACAGTTCAGTGGACAAAAATTTGGCCGAAAAGCAAAGAAACAAGTTTGATTAGTTGTGCCGTCCGCATTTCTGCACCTCAGTTGGGATGTTGAGAAGCAGTTTTAGAATAGAATATATATGTACATAACCTCTGTAAAGAATCCATGAAGATGAGCCGATGTACTCACCACTAGTAAAGTTACATAGTGCACCTTTAAATATAGTAGAAAATAGGGCCTGGTAGTTAGCTGTGTTGTAGTTTACAAGAATAACATGTTTTTTATATTTTTCAATCAGTGTTTTCAATGTTTTTTATGTAATTATAATTTTAGGACAATAATGTTTTTGTTTTTTCCTCCTCTTTTAGCGAATATTGTGACTTACTTTGCATTCAGGTCACAGAGGTCTAAAGTCAAGCACATCCCTTTCACCCAGTTTTACATCTTCCCTGCTTCTCCCCTCACTCTTTCTCCTCGTCTTATACCAGGCTGTCCGCTGCGGTGATGGATGGTGGCCTAGAAGTGCCAAACAAAGCCATTTACTGTTACCCCCTCATTGACGGAGGACAGTAAAGGGGCCGCGGGCTGCTCTTTCGGCGCCGCTCCACCAAAAGCATCGCCAGATTTTTTGAAAGAACGCTGGCATCTATCACGACATGTACACAATATCTGTCAACTGTAACCTTCGGGGGGACAATGGGAGGCGCGCGTGGTCATACGGAGCCGAAAATGACGAGCGAGTGATGTATTTGAGATGCATTCACTGTTGAGGCCCGTTTGAAGACAGTAGATTTTGGTTATAAAAGAGCTGAGAGAAGGGTGGTCCATTCAAGAGGGTTTGAGTGATAGTCTTTGAAGGCCGTGATGGATGTGTCGCGGGGGTCGAAGGTTAGAGGTCGCACACAGGGGTACAGAGAGGCGCGTGTCGTCAAGGAGTCAAGGGCAGGACAAAGCGAAGGAAAGGAGTTAATGGGGTTTGGCACAAAGATCAGGACTGGTGTAAGGCCATGAAGTTGCAGCATCATGAAGAGCATGTAAATAATAAGACAGAAACTACTGATTTAGTGCAGGTTTTAGACTAATGCAGTTTGGTTCACTCTGTGCCTACATTGTTGGATGCACATTTGATGTCTATTTAGAATTTCTGACCACCACCAATTACACTAAACTGGAATGATGAGTGAAGTGTTTTGCCCAAGGACACAACATGAGCCTGCCCTGGTTTTCAGGGGACCCTTTGCAGAATTTGCCAGTGCCTCGTACTGTGACGATTGGTAATTCACGTTCACCAAAATGAAGACAACGCTGTTATCACCTTAAAATGCTAAGCGCTTGTTCCTGCCTCATGAAAATGCTGTTAGGCCTTGTTTGAATCCAGCTCTGACACTTCCTGGATGTCTTTCCCTCTCCCCTCCCCATTTCGTGCACTGTCCGGTCCAATAAAGTATACGGGGCAAAATAAATAAAATAAATAAAAATAAAATAAAAAAATAAATAAAATAAAATAAATGTTTGTTACTGCAATATAAGTAAGACCTTGTTACTGCTATGATAATGTCAAAAAGCTGTGATTCCCTGCTATCGCAATAAACAAGACCGGGTATATCCAGCAAATAAAACAGAAACAATATCTGTGGTCTTAAACCTCATTCACATAGATGATGGCTTAGAGAGGAAAAATCAAACATAGCCAATTTAATAAACTGACTCATCATGGTGTCTTTGCGCTAGCGTGGTCAGGCTTCTATCTTCTAATTGCAAAACCCTTCCATAAATAGTTACTGTTTAAATACTCAAGCATGGTTTAGATCATTTTTACAATCAAACAGGTGGCATGACATTGACTCAAGTTTAAGCGCTCAATGCAAGTTTATTGTCAAAGTATCTTTTGTTCCCTTCTCCACCCTCCCCCCTTCTTTCTCTCTCTCTCTCTCTCTCTCTCTCGCTCCCTCTTTCTCTCTCTCTCTCTCTCTGCCTCCCTCTTTCTCTCTCTCTCCCCTCTTTACCCCCCATGTCTCCTCTGTACAGTCCTGGTTTTGCCTCCTTGCTTCCTTCAGCTCTGCCGGGGAAGCAGTGAGATGGAAAAATTTAATCGCATTAGGAGGAAAAGCTGCTCTTTTCATTTGTAAATTCCTCCGTTTTGCTGTCGTTTCTTCTGCTCCTCTGTGGGTTGGACACGCAGACCACTCCACTGAGCACGCACGGACCACTTCAAAGATGGGGCGTATAGTATGAACTTTCTGCGCTTCAAACTGAACAAAAGGTTCAGGTTTTTCAGCCCACTGTCCGCTCTGTTAGTGAAGCAGGTTTACAAAGAGGAGGAAGTGCACACTGTGGACATTTTGTTCATAAGTTCTTGTTCACTTGAGGTGGATTGATGTGGCGAGTGCAGAGTTGCAAACAATGGACATAAAAATACACTTTTTGGGTAATTTGAATGGAATATGATTCCTGATTTTAATAAACATGATGCCTATTTTTCCCCGGTTTGACAATTTTGGTGACTCCAGTTTCCCCTACCACTAAAAACATGTACAATAGTATGCTGGTGTATGTCGAGTATTTTGTGAATATGGGTCGACATATGGAAATCAGAATCAGAAACGGTTTATTGCCATTGTTAATTAACAGAATTCACAAACATAGGAACAATGGCTACAATGTAGCGTGTTTACAGCATGAATTGCATGTATGTCCATTAAAAAACACTGTCCCAACCAAATAAATAAATAAGACGTGTATAATGTTTCTTCTTGGTTGGACATGGACAGCAAATATCACAGGTGACATTGACATTGTTTTGATGAGAATTTTTTTAAACAATAAAAAGTAATACTTTTGTTGTTTGTTTTTGTTGTTTTTTGAACAAAGCTCAACTTTTTTGCGGCAGACGCGGCACAGCAACCAATCAGAGATTACGCTCCAGTGACGTGCTACGCACTACCCGGAAGAAGACCCAAAACAAACAAAAAATCCTCAAGACGCGGCTTGGAGCAAATAATGATATTGACTAAACTCACCTTGGAAGTATCTGCGGGTCCCAGACAAGCCCCGGAGCCGATCGCTTCAGTTTTTGGACTTTGTAAAGTTAATACACCAAAGCCACTTTCTCCACCTGTTCTGCCATCGCTCAGCTACACAGGGAAACAAAACAACCCCTCCACTGCCCATGTGCGCTGGACGCCTCGGACCCGAATCTGCTGGTGAGTTATTTTTTGTCCGACGCGTCTGCCTTCAAATGTACAGGCGTCCAACTCCTGTCTGGACTTCAGACTTTATTCTTCTTCTGTAGCTGCAGTCCCGCAGATTCCTGCCCGTTGCTCAGGCTATATGACATCATTATTCTAATGATTATGTCATATAGCCACGATACTTTGACGTACAACTCTTCTCTGTCTCTTTCTCTGTCTCTTTCTTTCTCTCTTGGACTCTACAACTGCGAGCTGGAATAAAGTCTAAGGACTAAAGTCTGGCGGTAATGTAACAAATGAATACCAAATGCCATAAAACAACAACAACAACAACAACAACAATCTTTCTATCTTTCTCTGTCTTTCTCTCTCTCCTTGATTTCTTTCTTTTCTTTTTTATGGTATAGCGTAAAACCCACTTTGAAGACGTACAACTACAGTAGGTGGCGGTGAATGCACCTTTTCAGTTGGCTGTCAACTGCCGTTAAAAGTAACAACAACAAAAACAATAGAAGACGTACAACAACACTATGGATGGCCACCATACTTGGGCGTCGGGCCTCAAAGTCTAAAGAATGAAGTCTAAAGAGTGAAGTCTAAAGTAAAGTCTAAAGAATGAAGTCTAAAGAATGAAGTCTGAAGAATGAAATCTAGAAGAAGAAGATAAAACACCAAAGGAGTCTAAAGAATAAAGTCTAAGATGTACAAATACAGTAGGCGGCGATAATGTAACACTTGGATGCCAAGCCAACCGGCATAAAACAACAACAACAACAACAACAACAACAACAACGACAACTTGGATGCCAACCGCCATAAAACACCAAAGAAGAAGAAGAAGAAGAAGAAGAAGAAGAAAGCAGATGGCGGTAAACGCACCTTTGCAGTTGGCTGCTAGTCGCCATTAAAAGTAACACAACAACACTGACTCACTTCCACAAAGCTCCGCTAATGGATCGAAACAGGATGAACAGAGGAGTATTGTCAGCCGCCTCTCGCTTCCTCCAGCTCCGAGCCCAGCACCACTCTCACCACCGGCCCGAGGATAAAGCTGTCACGCTTATGCAGCAGGTTCAGAACATGCCAGTGGACTACACAGACAGTCGTCCTGTGCTGATTGCTGTGGGTCTTCTTTTGGCTCCTGATGATTTTGAAGTGGTTTTGGACGCAGATGACCTATCCAAAGCTACCTTTGAGATTGTTGGTTCTGAACCGGTGGCAGAGCTCTGTGCGAAGGCTCAGCATCACTCCACTTCTGTTGAAATAATCAACAAACACCTGGATCGCCTAGAGGACTCTGACCCCACAGAAAGGTTGAGGCTTTGGACAGCTCTAGTGAAGACTTCGAGGAAACTGGAAGAGTGGGATGTGTGCCGAGCGGCGTGCCGGTTCTGCCTGCTTTATGATGACGGAAGATGGAAGCTGTCGAAGGAAAACGGTGAGAAGATGAATGATCCTGAGGCAGAGGATTGTACTTCGAAAAGAACAAGTTTAGTTGAAAATACTGAAGAATGCAACAGAGAATTGCTCCGCATTTTAGCTGAAATCCATTTCATCAATGCTGAGGCTGTTGTTCAGAAACTCCACACAGAAGGACTAAAGCTCAATGGCTACCCTGTAAAGGAGCCACATGTGTCTGAGGATGATACCGATTGGATTGTTTACAGAGATTGGATTATTTCTCTGTCTGCCTATGCCTCCTTGAGTTTCTTGCGTGCCGCCGAGCTCGGAGCAGAGATCTCAGAGTTGTGGATTGTTGCAAACGCTGCCATTTACCTGTGGAATTACAATAAGCACTCACTCTCACAGAGGCGCTACCAGCTCCTCATGCCCACTTTCAGGCCTGTGTTGGAACTTATGCAGAAGATACAGTACACTGAGGATCCTGCTCTGTTTGCGTTGTTGTGTAATGCGGTTGCTCGCGGCCTCCTCCAGTCTGCTGCTGTAGCGGTAGAGACGCCTGTTCCAATTGAGAAAGGCAGAGGCAGAGGAAGGGCTGCCAGTGTGAGTGGGCCTGCAATCGACCCTGCACTGCAGGATGCCCGCAAGTCTCTGGAGCTGTGTGACTTTGCCTTAAAGTTGTCCAGCAGCAGTGTCTCTGAGGGTGTGCCAATCGCAGTGAGGAGCCTTGTAGTGTCCACATGGGTCCAGACCAAGAGACAGTTGCAACAGCAAATTGGTCCTGCCCTGGAGCTGGGAGATGAGAGTTCAAAAGCAGAGGTGTTGGACATGACGCGTGTTCTGGTGGGACTGGAGATGTTTCAGTGCAATAAGAGCCCTGGACAGATGGACTTCACTCTCCCTGTTCTCTCCACATTGGTGAGTCTGGCCTCTGAATGCAGCTGGACCGATGCTGTGGTAGAGCTGCATGTGTGGTGCCAGCTGTCCATCTTCTGCCACAGTGCTGATGACCACAGCCTGGTCCTGAGCTGCTCACAGAGAGCCCTCAGTCTGAAGAAAACTGCAGCTAAGAGCCTCAGCAGTGCACCCTATGCTTTTTACAGTGATTGCGCAGTGAATGAGATGCTGAGCAAAGCAGCCTGTTTGAGAGGTCTGAGTCTGGCACATGAATCTTACAGTGATCTCAGCAAATACAGAGAGGCCCTAGATCTGCTCCTGTCCAGTGTCAAATATGCAGATCAGGCTGGGAGCTGGAATCTGTGCACTGCTGCTGCCAGACATTACTGCAACACTTGTACCCCTTTGGCTGGGACCCCTGGGGAGAGAGCATGGCTCCGGGACCCCCTGGAGATCATCCAGAAAGCTCTTCTGCGCACACACAGCCAACACACGAAAAAGAATAAAAATACATCGGCATCTTCAACAGGCAAATCAGAAACATTTGATGATGGCGTTTCTTTGATGGCTGCCATTTACCATTTGCTTCTTCAGATCCACAATGACAAATCAGACTGGAAAAGTGCTAAACAGCTCCTGGAAAAGGCTCAGATTGACATGCCACGTTGTAAACACAAGCTATCTTTGCTGAAATCTTTAATTTGTGTAAAAGCCCGACTTGGAGACAGCGTGGTGACGGAGATGCGGAAATTGAATGGAGAAGGAGAGCAGTGTTGTTCCATTATGTGGCATCGGGTGGCGCTGTACTCTGTGGACTTAACCAAAAAATTGACCTACTACAGGAGAGCCATCGACACACTCACTAGAGCAGAGTCTCAGTGGCAAAAGGTCAGTCTTCTCCTGGAGCTCTCCGAGTGGATGTTCTTCAACAACTTTCCAAAAACTGATGCACTTCAGATGATCCAGTGTTCCATAGACTTACTCATGCTGCCTCCCACTGAGAATACACAACTGTTGGTTCAAACTGTGCCGGCTATAAAAGAAGTAAAGAGCCTTGATGCTTTAATTCGAGCGCACACTCTCCTTGCTATGATGGCTGGAAGAACCTCTCCAGATCATCATTCAAACCTGCTCCAAGCCTACAATTGTGTCATTCAGATGTGGAATGTTTCTATTACAGAAGCTGGTCACATTTCCAGTATGATGGCAAAGTTTCCGGCCTCAGCGGGAACCGAGACAGGCAAAGAGAAAGACAAGGGGAAAGTCAAGAAACCAAAAGAGAGCTCCCCTGATAAGTCTCAGGTTTCAGGGAAAGACAGAGACAAGGGAAAAGTCAAGAAATCAAAAGAGATCTCCTCTGATGAAGACAAACTAAAGTCCATGGTCTCAGATTTGAGCCTTCCTCTGAGCCTGAGGGACTGGGTGTGTTTCCATTGTCCTGATCAAGCCAGGGAAGTCTTCAGAAACAACAGCAGCCTCAGCTGTCTAAACGAACACTCCATTTCCAAACAATCTCAAAGCCTGTTTTATCTGGACTTGCTTGAACAACAGCTTCAGTCATTGTCTCTCGCTCACCTGACGCTGCCTGTGTTACACTTGGCTGAGGCGATCGCTCATGACCTGTTGGACTGGAAAGCCCTGTCTGAACTTTATAGACTCAAAATTGTGAAGACCTGTTCTGAGCTGAGAGTAGAGACACATTCACCCTATCATGAGAAGCTCCACAGTCTTGTGAGAATAAATGAGCAAGAACTTATTAGGAGCAAGAGAGATGTACTCATTTATCAGGAGAGAAAGAGCCTTGCTCACACTTGCAAACAGAAAGCCCTCCTGGGTGAGCCAGATGCACACTGGAAGGACATTTGTGCTCAGAGTATTTGGCTAGGCAAAGCAGACGCCTGCCTCAGCATGGGGCTGCACCCACAGGCCAAACTCTTCCTGGAGGAAACACATTCAGTGGCAACAGAGTTTGCAGACCACTTAAATGTAGGGCGTAGTCTGGTCCGTTTGGCTTCTCTGGCGTGTGAGCAGAAGAGCTACGCCCAGGCTTTGATCCTGTTGGATGAAGCCCAAGCCTCTGGAGGAGACCAGTATCACTGGTACCAGTTGACCCAGACCAGAGTACTGGCTACAGTGATGCACAGAGACGAGCATGCACATGCCAAGATCAATGACACTGTGAAACAAGGTTGTGAAGCACTCAAGAACATAAAGGAGAAGCAGGTTCACAGAAGCAAAGAGGTGGAATTCTTGATCACATCGCTCAAGATGACAGGAGCTGTTGAGTGCATAGGTTTGGTGGGTGAAGTTGAACCTGGTCGAACACTTTTTCCTGAGGTTGCTCTGAAGCTCAAAAGTGACTGTGATAAACTGAAGGAGTGTGCACAAGACTTCACTCTGCTCCAGCACGGAGATCAGGCAGCAGAGGCCCTTGCACACTGCTCTCATGGACTCAGGTTTCTAGCCCAGCATGCAGCAGACAGAGAGGAGAAACAGCGCCTCCTTCTGGATTCCCTATCACAGATGCAAGCAGCTGTCAGTGAGCTTGCACATGTTGCCCTGAATGTTGAGAGTCTGCTCCCTGCACAGGAGGAGAGCCTTGTTGTTTCTCTGGCCGTGCTGAGGCGGTTGCTGTGGCTCAGGCTTGCACTGTCTGAGCTTTGTCTGCTCATGTTGGAGGAGCACTGCACTGAGCAGAGCTGTCATGCTTTGGTCCAACACAACAAATCCGCAGCTGAGATTATTCTTGAGGACTTCATCCGCAGCACACCTGAACCTCACACCGTCCAAGAGGCCTGGCTGAATGTGGGCACGACCCTCGGGCAGGTGGTACTGGGCCAGCTGGCTGAAGTTAATGCTCACTACCTGAACAGTGCCGAGACCAGAGCATGCAGCTTCTGTCTAATGGGAAATAATCTGAGGGTTCAGGCTACAATGGAAGACCCCATTCATGCGTCTGCCCTCTGGGACCCACACAAGCAGTTAAATAAGCAGAGAACTCAGGATATTTTGGCCGAAGCCAGTAAGTCCCTGACAGAAGCCTCGAGTTTGTGTCTGCAGAATCAGCTGTCCCCGGCGCTCCTGTCTAAAGTCTGCTTGAATATGGTGGAGACTCATGGCCTGTCTGACCCGAGCGTCACGGGGCAGTACCTAGCTCTGCTGCAGAGTTGCCAGTCCATCAGCCTCATGTCCAAAGTCCTGACTGCTGCTTGTAGTGATTCATGGGACTCCTCTCTCTCCTCTCTGCCCCAACAACACACAAACCCATTCCTGTCCTGCAACAAGGGCTCCAGCAGCCTCCTGCAGGCAGCTCAGACCACTGTCTGCTCCAGCTCCAAGGCCTTCACCCATTTGTCCATAAACCCCAGTCACCTGACCTTCCTGTCAGAGCTCCCTCCGAACATGAAGCTGCTCTTGCTACAGCACTCCGAGGACAGGACAGAACTTTATGGGGCTTTTTATGAAGCGAAACCTCAAGAAAATCAAAAAGGGAAGACAACTCAAACTAAAGGCCTGACTTGTACAAAGGTTGCCAAAGTTCCTGTCTGCCCCAAGACTTTACTGACTCTGCTGGATCATGTTCAGAGAGTGGGACAAGAGGCCAGACAAGTCCGACTGAAGGAGACCCACCATCGGTCAGCTGAAGGCTCTTCACAGGAGAGCTCGGCAGCAGAACAAGCATTGGCGCCTCTCTTCAGGGAGCTGCTACAACAAATGGAAGCCTATCTGAATCCACTTCTCTCACAGTTCGACTTCTCCACCTTCAGGCCTGTGGCAGATAAAACGAAGAAGACCAGCTCAGCCATGTTCCCAGCTGAGTCAGGCGAGTCTTTGGTGCTGCTGGCCGATCAGATGCTGCTGCTCTTACCTCTGGAGGCTCTTTCTGTGCTCCAGGAGGAAGGCCTGACATCTGTGTCCCGGGACTTCTCTCTCCAGCTCCTCCATAGGCGCCTGCAAGAGTCAAAAAGTTGTCCAAAAGTTGACAACAGCAAAAAGAACAAAAAGAAGAAGACCAAAGGAGCCAAAACCAAGGAAGATCAAAGCCAGGCCATCAAAGCAAAGTCATTCATCCTGTCCTCAAACACCATTCTGGTCGACTCCAACACCATCAAATATGTGGTGGATCCTTACAATGAGGGTGCCTTTGAAGGCACCAGTTTATCCAGGAGGATGAGGGAGATTTTAGAGACACACAGCCAGCTCTCAGCCCATCTGTGGGAGGGCTTCATGGGCAGCACACACAGGCCCAGCATGGCTGAAATAGAGCAGCTGCTATCTAGATGCAGTGCCTTCATTTTCCTGGGGATGGAGCGATTCATGGGGAACGTAACTCCAACCACAATAGCAGCTCTCAATCTGTCAGAATGCAACATGGCTCTTCTTTTTGACCTGATTCAGAACCAAAAAAGTATTGCACGCCAATCAGACCTCGACAAGGACAAGAGTCCCGGACACTCCGCTCTAGAGACGCCTCTTTACACAGCTCTGCTGCTCAGTGTGGTAGGAGTCGGCTGCATCGCCCTCAACCAGTGGCACAGCAGCTTTCAACACAATACCAAAAACATGGCTGCTGTTCTAGACGGCCTTCTGAAGAATAAGCAGACCTCAGGACAAGTCATCCACTCGCTGACAAAAAAATCAAACCACAGCCCACAATCGCCCAAAGAAAAGACAATTACATCAAATGATCTCAACCATAACCTGACACCTGCCGATTACACCTGTGTTCTCTACGGACTCCCAAACCTAATTGTGGAGTGAGGTTAATTTCAAGGGATTGTCATTTGAAAAAATAAAACACATTTGAAAAAGAAATCATTGAATCTGGTCGTCACAGTGACACAATATTCTACAATGCCTAGAGTTTCAATAGTTTACAATTCTATGGTGAACTTTAAACAGCTGCTGTTTAATGTGTATATGAGGTTAGAATATACTGTTAGACTTTTCATCACGATGTTGCGGTACAGCAAAATAAATGAAGTATCTAACTTACTTACGCTCTGATTGGATATTATTTCAAAAATACATATTTAATTGGTTTTATTACTAATATTTAGTTTGAAGTACTGTAGACCTCAGCTGGTCAAGTTGAGCAGTGGCGAAAGAATAAACTCCATAATCCGTAACCAAGCTCAAAGTTTTATGTATGTCATGTTATTGTTTAGAAGAAGGCTATAAGGCTAAGTTTGTATGCTGATAAAGTGTTGATGAGAGAACTGGAAAATAAAAGTGTCTGTGTGGAATTTACCTCAAATTCAAAATATGCTTAGTTACCATAATTTGTAATGTTTTCTAGTGTCAAAGAAATGCGCTATAGAAAAAATGCATGTCATCTTTTACCATCTCATTTTCTTTTATTAAGTAGTTCCATTTGAAATCCCCCAAAAATTGCTTTGGATCAGACAGAAAAACAAAGGCCATAAAACATGAATTTATTGTCAACATGTTTTGTATTTATTTATTTATTTACTCGTACCACTTTCTAATAACTACACCAAAGACTTAAATCATAATGAACCAATAGTTTATTAAGAATGAGTAACTTCCACTAACTGCTACTTTTTTCCACGCTTTGAACCCGGTGGCCATTATGACGGTGCTTCTAACTTATAGATTTTTGCTGGGAAACGGCCGCCAGGGGGCAATTTAGCAGGAAGCGCAAGCGTTTGACAAACTGTCAAATGGATACATCATGTTTTCTATAGTTTAAGTTTCAAAACGCTGTGTGTTTTATTACAATCAGACTCATATTCACGGGCGAAATTAGTTTAATGAGGAAGTGAAACTAGACGCAGCCGAATACAAAGACACTGGGAGCACGCACACGTGATATACGGGTCTGCAGTCATACTCACTCGATTGTGATTGTTCGAGCTCAGGAGCAGATAAACCAGATGAATCAGATTTGAAGACACAGGTAAATCAGCTCACTCAGCATAATCAAGGACAGAGGGGACAATAGGGACAGTTGTGATGTGTTTGTTAAGCTTCAAAATGCCGGTCCATGTTTATTCCTGACTATGGGCACCAGCAGGAGGCCGGTCCTGAAATTCTCAGAGTGCGAGATGTACTTTGGTGCTAGGCTATGGAGAGACAAGCAAAGCTTCTTTAAAGTCTCTTCTCTGAGCCACAGGAGCCAGTGCAGAGACCTGAGAACAGGACTAATGTGATGGTACTTCCTGGTTCTAGTCAGGACCCGAGCAGCAGTGTTCTGGATGTACTGCAGCTGTTTTACAGCTTGTTTGCAGGCCGTTACAGTAGTCTAATCTACTGGAGACAAATGCATGGATAAGTCTCTCCAAGTCTGGTTTAGATACTTAAAGGAATAATAGAGGATTTTTCGCCGATTTGAGAACTCAAGTAACTGTTTGTCCCTTTTTTTAAAAATGCGCACACTCACCCCCCACCCTCCTCTTCTTTCCAAGAGGATGCCCACCATCAAACCTCGTGGGGAAGCACGCAACAGCTCCGTTGCTACACATGCGTTTGTTTATTAGCACGACGGGACGAATCTCTCGTCCCGCAGATTTCCGTCTCTTCTGAGCAGCTCGAACACAGTCTTTCTCTGTCGTCATTTTTGTACTGTACACTGAAGGAACTCACTAAACACACCGGCATATCAACCATGCATGTACAGCCAGGGAAACGTGCTGCTATGCTGAGAGCAAGGCCGCAGGTGTGCAGTAGCAAGCCACGAGGAAATGAGACTCAGATTGCTCGCCAAAAATCTATCCTCTATTACTCCTTTAGTTAAGAAGTTACTAAACTTTGTTCTTGCTTTATTAAGGCTATTAAAAGTGAAGTTGTTATAAAGTGTTTATTCAATTAAGCTTATGTGATTTAAACTAAATAAAGAAAAGCCAATTGCACTTGGAATGAACCCATTAGCAGATCATTTTGCTTGAAATAAAAGAAAATACAGAATATGTCTCAGTTTTGTCATCAACCATTTGTAGGACTTCTCTGAACCTGGTCTAGTCCTAGTTCAAATCCCACTTCAGTCCCTGCGTCCAGTCCCTGCGTATGTTGCGTAGTGACACATTCCAGTTGTATACAGTCACATAGGAGACAAAAGAGCCGCTCCACTCTGCAGTTCTTGTGTTCAGAACCGCAGCGTCAGCCTCTCTCCTAATAACACTCATCTCATCTTTATGCATGGGATAAAGGGTGTGGTTACTGCACCGACCAGTTCAAGCAAAATGATCTGCTAATGGGTTCATTCCAAGTGCAATTGGCTTTTCTTTATTTAGTTTAAATCACATAAGCTGTAAAGGTTCATCTAGGTTTTGGTGGCATCAGGTGGTGAGATTTGGAACAGCACATCCAACTTCACAATCAACCATAAGAAAAAACAGTTATGGCTGTGAAGACCGACTATTATGTAAATTAAGACAACGCTGTTTTACCTGTTTACAACGACATTAACGTTTCTTGACGGAGAAAACACTCAGCACTGTAATATCCTCAGCAAATATAAAATGCGATGTTGTAATCGATCTTGTGTGTTTAAAATGATTACAACAGACTGCACCACCTTTGTGTACACACATTTGTTCAACTTTGTTCGGAGCAGATCATTCGCACCTCAGCCTTTGCACAAGCAGCGTTCTCCTTTATAACCATCAAACAGTGAAACCAGCTGCCTGACGCTCCGAAGCTGTCTTTTCAAAATACACAATTGACAATAAAATAAAAAAGTGCTCACATGTTGAATTGTATAGCGCTTGTATAGATTTTAATGTTCTTTTCACAAGACAAGAGACAATGAAAACTTTTTAAAGCATTCAATACTATTTGTAATGTTTTACCTTTAGTGCACTACTGCCAGGGACTGCAGATGGGAAGCTGTTTTCTAAATCTGGAGCAAACCATCTTCTCTTTTATAAGATTTACGTGTTTGTAGATTGACCCTGACAAATAAATGATAACCTAAGCTAAACAAGGGGCGTATCGCAACTTGCCATAGTGCATCTACTACCGCATGGACTGGCCACTTATGAATTTTTTATATTTTGCTTAATAAAGGTTCTTAAAACTACGTTGTGTACCATAGCTTTCTAAATTACATCATTCTGTCACGTGCTATAAATGTGATTTGAAAGTAAACAAAAACCTGAAACATTCCACAATATGGCATTAAAACGTCTAAAGTGTTTTCAATGATAAATTAAATGCCTTAAAAAAGCATTCTTACTGTTATCAAGCTCGCCTCTCCACAAATCTGAATTGTAACTTGGCTCGGTGGCATCCTATGCATGTCACCATGGAGATAGATAAGTTTAATGTCATACAGTGGAACATTCAAGGCAACGTAATAACATTACAATCGAAACAGCATTAGCAGAAAAGTTACATATTGTACCTTTAAGAGGACATTCAAGGGTTAGGGTTAGGTTTTGAAAAGGGAAAACTAAATTAATGATTATTTTTACATGCTTTGATAAAAGAAACACAAATCGAGGTATGTTTTAATGGGGACACAATATACATCTGTCAGAAGCGCAAATAAATTAGTTTAGCTTAGCATACTTTTTTACATTTTCTTGTGCATGTGTTTTCTTAGTTCTCTCATCCTTGATATTCTATGATGTTTACTGTAGTGTTGCCCTGGGGTTAAGAGGTGAATAATCTGTTACAGTGTACAAAGGTCAGGGGTCTGTGTGACCTGAGTCTAATCCAGCACTTTACTGTGATCCACTTAGATCTGAAGATGTCTGCATGTACCAGACATGACCTGAAGACTGCACATGAGGGGACGTGGGATTAGGGGGACGTTTCATCACTCTTTACATCCACGGAGAGCGTGCGATCAGATATTTACTGTAGCTTTCTATCTGTCGATCGTTGGAACCGTAACAAGGAAAGTTTACGAAACACAACAGCACAGAAAATGAATGAGCAAACCAAGAAATTATCATATACTGTGGAACATTTAAGGCAAATAAATAAGCAGCAGGTGGCAAACACCAGAAAAGTTACATATTGTACCTTTAAAATGATGTATAAGTGTGGGGGAAGGGTTTTGAGACTGAATAAGGGAAAGCAATTGAATATATGTCTCATCTATGTTGTGCACGTCATACATCCAAGTTAGAGTAAATGGAGTTGACTAAGTTACAAGATAATTTTACTGCACAACATCAAGCAAACTTAACTTAAAGCTTTCTGGAGGTGGCACCTTACTTGCATGATTACATGGACATAGAAGGTTAAACCACTTACTTTGGGTGTTTTTTTTACTGTGGGATATTAAAGCCAAAGGAAAAACATTTCTATGAAGACAATTATGTGGAGGCTCTTCCAGGCCAAGTAAGAGTCCCGCTCACAGTAAGAAAGTAAGATTTTTTCAGTGAAACATACAAAAAAAAATACACATAGGATAAAAAGATATGCGGTGGAACTTTAATATCTTTAACAATAGGCCCATTTCTAGTATGAAATAAGTATCTATAGGTAGATTTCTGTTGTTTAACCCAGCGAGGAAATAGTGCCAATATGAAGCAGTTGCAGATATTAATATTAAGGGCGCGTGACAGGGTAGACAGTCAGTTGTGTGTAAATTGTCATTGCAATTTTGATTAAATATCTCTAATTGATGACATTTTTACTTTTGTTTTAAAGTTTTTCTCCACAAACATTAATAATCTGTCACACGCTCTTTAAATTCAGGGCAAATACTTCTCGTCCATGCCACTGTCCAGCCACAAAATAAAAAAGGTTACAAGAATATGAAGTTCTCCCTATTCATAGAGAAGAACAGACAGTGTGTTGAAATATATGGTAAATGGACATAATAAGACAGGCTGGACTTTTTAAAAGGAAAAACCCTCCACACTGCCTTTGTCAGTGTGTTTGGCGTTCTCATTCTGCAGTAGAATGGTGTTACAGCTGAAGGGAAGGCTCAGGTGTGGAAGTGAAATGTCTTATTAACCGTGAGGTCTGACAGCTCTAATGAAAATACTGACTCAGAGAGATGGAGACGTTAAGAGGGACAGAACAAAACCAGGACAAAACAGAGCGGTGCGGATGATGCAAGCATGAAAAATAGGATTAGTTTTCATCTTAGAGAAGATACCAAGCATGTGTCCTATAAGGGTTTCAGAAAGATGTGATGTGGAGGGAAACATTTTTACGAATACCAATTTAGTAGATTTTTCTTTTTATTTGGTCAAACAATTATTTCTATTGACCTTAAATTTTCCGTCCTTATTCTGTGATTATTTGGCACTTTTACGTCAGATGCCCCTCCGCTTCTGTGACAGGAGTGGACCTTGTGTGTCTCTTTCCCAGGCAGGAACACAAAAAACTGTACTTTGGACACGATTTGAACCAGTGACCCTATGATCTGGAGTCAGTGTCATAACAAAGACATAAATATGCTATTTTTAAAGTATTTAAACGGTTACATAACCACGTATTGTTGTTGTTGTTTTAAATCTAGCTGCATATTGTGTTGGATTAGTATTTTTAAGTTATTTGTCTTGTTTTTATGGCATGCATCTATTCTCCTGCTGTTCAGGAACTTCACATTGCAACACAGGAATTTCTATGTTGTGGGACAAATAAAGGTTCTCTTATCTCTTATTTTGTATTATCTTATCTTAATAACTTAATGAATAAACAAATAATATACATGTACACTTAAAGCCCCACTTCGTAAATAGATAATAAATAAATATACTAAAATAAATCAATTTACTACCAAAATACACTTAATATGTCAAATCCTCCAGCTAAAGTCCTGACCAAGCCAGGCTTTGTTTAAAGAATGGGTCAAATGCAGAGAACACATTTCCATCACGTGACACTAATAAAGTGAACCGTACATTAAATACTGTATGATTGCTCAAAAATACCTTGAATACCCTCTGCATCACTGGGTGGGCTTTCCTTTTCGCAAACCTGACTTGTTACGTGGCACACCATCTGCTCGTCTCTATGAAGAAGCTGTTGCTTTGCCCGGAATGTTCAACTGTGTGATTTTAACTTCTCTGTGGAGACGAGCCAGCAGTGTGCACAAAGTGAGGCTCAAACTTTGGACTGAGGACAAAATCCCAGTGTCGCTTGGCCTCGTCCATGAAGATCCTGTTTGCCATTTTTGAGGATCCCAAGAATTGCTCACCATTCGTGCTTTATTCCTTGCTGGGTTTAACTTTCTGCCATATTTCACACGTTTTACACCGTTAAATGACCATATTGACACTGCGCCTTGTGTTAGAAAAGCGATGAGCTGATCTCCTTTTGAGACAATACTATTACATTGTAGTGTTGATGTGCAGCTTGAGTCGGCTGCCGTCTGCTGTAACTGAGGTCAACTTTAAACAAGCGAGAGTCAAGTGTGGAAGAAAGGGATTAGACTGAGGCGGATTTGGCCCCCGAGTCGAGGAGCAGGCAAGCGTTTTCCCCCTGAAAACACACACAAAATATACAAATGTAATCCACTTTACAAGCAGATTAAAACGCACCAAAACTAAATCTGGGCAGGAAGTGGAGAGGGGCGCGCACAGGAAGTAGCGGGTGGAGGGACAGGTGTGATGTCTGGCGGTGTTCGGCGTTAGGAGCAAAGGATTATGGGATTATCTCCGAGGCTGCTGGTCATGTGAGTGTGCGTGGTGGACACTTCTTTAACGCTGATGGTAATACCTTCCCACGCCTCGCAAATATTTGAGAAGAACGCGTGTTTGGACATCAGAGCTCATTTAGAAGTCTGTTTTTTGAAGAGGACGTGGACGGATTAAGATTCACACACAAGATGGTGGGGAAAACGTCAGGTTGGAGAGGAAACTGAGAAAAGAGGGACCGAGCGAAGCCCAGGTGAGTTTGTGAATCTTGATCCAACATGGCGGGCGACGGAAGGAGCGAAGATTTCGGTTCAAAGAGGTCGTCAACCAAACTGTGGAAAAGAGCACATAATGTAAGCCAGGCAGCCTCTATTCTCACAAACTAGAGCTCAGACTTATGACACTAGAGTCTCTTTAATTTTGGTCCACATTTGCAAACAGCAGAACTAAATACACCATGTAGTAGCATCAGTAGTAGTAGTATTAGTAGAATAGTGGTAATGTTAGGGTTAGAAGTAGTTGAGAAGTTAAGGTCACCAAATCAGAATCAGAAAAGGTTTATTGCCATTGTCAATGAACAGAATTCACAATAAAAACAACGAACAATGATGAAACAACCTATAGAAAGTAAAAAAGAGAAACAATTAAAATCTGATTTAGGATAAATATAAAGATAGGTAATAAGATAAATAATACAAATGAAAATAGGCTTACTATGTACACAAATTAATAGTGATATAGCAATTCTCCAAACTAGAACTCTGTGTAACTGTGCAAAATACCCGACAAAAGCGTGTGCATTTTCTAAAGAACGCTTCTTTTCAATCATCCATAACTCTTGCATCTGGTTCGTGTGACGACTGAAATGTCACGCTCATTGTTATGTCTGTGTTACTCCTCTTTGGATCGAAACAATTTGCCTCTCAGTCACAGCACACTCTGTCTCCGTTTAGACTGTCAGCGAGTGAGAAAAAGTACCAGGTCGTTCCTCAGAAAACAAACCGAAAACATGGAGTGGAAATAAAAACAGATCTTAAGGCGACCGAGGAGCGCTGTCAATCTCCACAGGCCGTCAAGAGAGATATGGAAAATGTATTTTTGTCTGATCAAAACAGAAGCAATTCTCCAGACGCCCAGGCGGAGAAGGAAAGTACACATTTATGACATGTGCTGCAGGATGTAGTCTGCGGAGGTTGATTTGAGAAACTGAAGGCGTGGCTCAGGTGTTAGAGCCTAAATCACGGCTGTCATCAGTGTGTCCTGATCTGGACTGTGTTGTGATTGGAAGTGTCTGATTGGCGGTTCTCTGAGAGTGGAAGTAGTGCTGCAGTTTAGTTTATTAAGTAAAAGTACAGCCACGGGAGCAAAAAACAAAGAAACAAGGACTCAAGTAAAATAATAAGTAGCACATAAAATATCTATTTAAATAAAAGTACTTTACAGGGTATATACAAAGAGCCTAAAGTCAAATTGAATACATTTCCAAAATAAATTAAGACATTATTGCCACTTTAACATTAAATTCAACATTCAACACAAGCAATGTTTGGTTAAAAGGTATGTAAAGAAAAATATAAAGAAATTAAAGAAGAACTAAATGCATGTAGGATATCAAACAAATACTTTGAACACTTAGATACTTTTTTGACCAGAGGTGTGAAATAAATCTAATAGAAAACAAGTTCTGTATGGAAGATATCATTTGTTTTTGCAATTAAAGACATTACACTAAAAATAAATATGCAAAACAGAACAGAACAGAACACAGGCAAAAGTATCACGAGACATCCATTTAGATTAAATTAGATCACGGTACACATTGTGTCGTATTTAGTACAAAGTTTGTACATGCTTCATTTTCAAATTGAGTCAGAATGTTTTTCTTGATATTAATGTTAGTCCAATCCTTGATCTTTGATTCTGTGTCATTTTTTATGTCCTTTTTCACTGCGGCCAGACGTATGTTCCAGAGGTCTCCATTAATTGTGCCCATTGCAGGGGTTTTTAAGACTTTTCACGGGCTTTAATTTCAGAGTTAAGCGTACAAGTATTCCACACCAGTTTGGAGAATTGTTAAGGCGTTAAATGTGGTGAATTTGAACAAGAATTGTGCTTGTTTGTGGTCAACAGTAGAAATTCGAATCAATTTCTTAATTTGAATTTTATACAAGCCAGCACTTGAACTCAAAACATTTAGGCAGAAGTGAAATGAGTAAAGTAAGGCACATATAACTTAACATTTGAGCGTAGATCTTTTAGAGGGTTTTCAATATTGTAAAGAGCAATACAAATATAAGGTAGTATTATTTATTCACTAAAAGGCAAACTACACACATAGAGGTCCCAGAGGCGAACCAGGTACTTTATACTGAGTATTAAAGTGGTGAGCTATCCTAAATAAGAGTATTATCTGTGATTTAAATCCTGTGTAAAACCACTCTGCAGATTACATGTTATAAATGAAAGTAGAGGTGAAATCTGTGGATGAGGGAAGCAGGAGAAAACACTTCAGGATCTAATCAGGAAGAGAGAGATTAGGCCCAAAGCAACGTCACCTGCACACAGCAGGAGCAGGAGCAGGAGAGCAGGAGCAGGAGCAGGAGCAGGAGCAGGAGCAGGAGCAGGAGCAGGAGCAGGAGCAGGAGCAGAGCAGGAGCAGGAGCAGAGCAGGAGCAGGAGCAGAGCAGGAGCAGGAGCAGGAGAGCAGGAGCAGGAGCAGAGCAGGAGCAGGAGCAGAGCAGGAGCAGGAGCAGGAGCAGAGCAGGAGCAGGAGCAGGAGCAGGAGAAGAGCGGGAGCAGGAGCAGGAGCAGAGCAGAGCAGGAGCAGGAGCAGAGCAGGAGCAGGAGCAGAGCAGGAGCAGGAGCAGGAGAGCAGGAGCAGGAGCAGGAGCAGAGCAGGAGCAGGAGCAGAGCAGGAGCAGGAGCAGGAGAGCAGGAGCAGGAGCAGGAGCAGAGCAGGAGCAGGAGCAGAGCAGGAGCAGGAGCAGAGCAGGAGCAGGAGCAGGAGCAGGAGAAGAGCGGGAGCAGGAGCAGGAGCAGAGCAGAGCAGGAGCAGGAGCAGAGCAGGAGCAGGAGCAGAGCAGGAGCAGGAGCAGGAGAGCAGGAGCAGGAGCAGGAGCAGGAGAGCAGGAGCAGGAGCAGGAGCAGGAGCAGAGCAGGAGCAGGAGCAGGAGAAGAGCGGGAGCAGGAGCAGGAGCAGAGCAGAGCAGGAGCAGGAGCAGAGCAGGAGCAGGAGCAGGAGCAGAGCAGGAGCAGGAGAGCAGGAGCAGGAGCGGGAGCAGGAGAGCAGGAGCAGGAGCAGGAGCAGGAGCAGGAGCAGGAGCAGGAGCAGAGCAGGAGCAGGAGCAGAGCAGGAGCAGGAGCAGAGCAGGAGCAGGAGCAGGAGAGCAGGAGCAGGAGCAGGAGCAGGAGCAGAGCAGGAGCAGGAGCAGAGCAGGAGCAGGAGCAGGAGCAGAGCAGGAGCAGGAGCAGGAGCAGGAGAAGAGCGGGAGCAGGAGCAGGAGCAGGAGCAGGAGCAGAGCAGGAGCAGAACAAGAGCAGGAGCAGGAAAGAACAGGAGCAGGAAAGAGTAGGAGCAGAAGCAGGAGCTTTAGAAGGAGCAGAGAAGGAGCAGAGAAGGAGCAGAGAAGGAGCGGAGTAGGAGGCAGATGGCTGTCACGGCCCAAAGCTGCTGTTTCACTAGAACCAATATAATGACATGACATCACTGCTAGTGACATAGATTAAAGATCAGGTTTAATGCAACACTGTGGAAGGCAAACTAAAACTGCTGAAATGATAAAAAGATTTAATCAAATGTGAAACTCAAACACAGAAGGTTAATTTAGTTTCATTCACAGACAATAACACTGAGATGTGTTGTTTCTACAGTTTGAATGTTGCTGTGGAGATAATGTACTCAGAATACTTGCAGAGCACTCGTGCTCTCCAGACCTGACCGCTGCATCGTAAGAATCCAGCTCTGACCATTTGCTGCATGTCCTTCTACAGTCTCATCCCCATTTCACACTATATCCTGTCTGATAAAGGCGATGGGCTAAAAAGTCCTTAAAAAAGAATACTATTTTTGGATAATTGTATTCTGTAACTTTCTTTTAATGCTATTCAGAAGGGAAAAATCAGTGGTACGTTGTGGTATTTGATCATAAAATCAAGGCTTTAAAATAGGCTTTATATTTCACTTTTTCTCAGTCATTAGTGAGAAAAAGTGTTTTCTTTTTCTCTCTTACTCTTGTGTGTGCAAATTTTCCTTCTCTAATTTGTAGTAAAGGTTCTCTTATGAATAAATGCATAATGTTGTGTTTTCAGACTATAAAATAATGCAAATCTATGTGACAATATTCTAAATATGCAGGATACAGTACCCTGATTGGACAAAATAACACAACAGAAAGGCAATAGCTAGAACGTCGCATTCCTGATTCAATCACAGGCAGTAGGAGATCTCTTCGGGCAGCGTTACTGTATATCCTCCTTGTGTAACTGTGGCAGAGTGGTTATCCTGTCAGATTAAGACAGTTGCTGTGGACTCCAGATGTCTTTGAGGGTGTGATTATCCCGTGTCTTTGCAGGGACGTGATTATAACTACAGGAAGTAAACGTTATTTACAAGATGCAGCTGAGCCAGTAAAGCTAAAATACTTGCTTAAAAAAGTCTTTACATACTTTTTACAGAGTTCATTCCAAAGTCGGGGTGCGAGTTTTAAAACAAGTTCGAGGGCCCATCAGCAAATTCTGCCCAGAGGATCCGAGGCTCTTGGACGAGTAATAGAGTTTGATCAGGTCAGTTATTCACACGGGTTCCAGCTTCTGCAGCGCTCCAAAGGTCAACACCAAGATTTTGAAGTACACACGATACATAACAGGGAGATAGTGATTTTTTAAAGAGTAGTAGTGATGTGGGCTCTCCAGTTTGTACGGGTCAGGAGCCTTGCAGAGGAATCCTGGACGTTCTGCAGATGTAGCTCTTGAAGGTGAAGAGGTCGTTGCCGTGATCAAGCCGCGAGGAGACGAAAGCGTGGATAATCACCTCGAGTTCCTTTTTAGATAGCATAGATCTAAGCTTCGAGATGTTGCGCTTTGCTGTACCGCGGTTTGAGGCCTAAAGGTTGAAAGGTCGGGGGCTTTGTTAGAACGAGACACAACGCCCCCGAACGGCGAGGCGCGTGTCGTGATGTCCGTGCGAGGTCAGCGGATGATCCTGGAGGTGGGCTCAGACCTGTGACTGTAAACACAGACCAGATTTACACAGATTATACTCCTCACCCTCTCACCCCGGGATTACAATTACAGATCAAATACGCTCTGAAAGAGAAATGCGATGACTTCCCACTCCCCAGACGCTTCATGTATGCACTCGTTCTACACACAACAAGAATGGATGAAGTACAATGCACAATGTGGGTTTTTGGCTCATATCACACACTGTTAATCGACTACACGCATTACGAAATCATGGAATTCAACCATAAACCAAACCAAAAACAAAAATGCACTGAACTGTATTTGATGAAATTATATGTTAGCAATACAATGAAGTAAAATATTACTAATAATACCTTCTCACCTGAGGCCTTTAGACAATCTGCCGGGAAGTCCAGAATGATGTCTCTGTATTTTTACACAGATCGATATCAGTCTGGTTCTTGGTTTCATATCCCCAAGTTCAGATGATAAATAAAACGGCTACATAAATAAGGCGGCGTTACATTCTTCTCAGTTGAATTCACTCCTCGGATTCATTAAAACATAACTTTTTGCTTGTTAAGATTGCGCATAATGTTTGTTGACGCCGCTTTAAATACACAAAACTCAAGAGATTTTTTTTCAGTAAGCAAAGCGTCCAATTATTCCCACTACGGCTGTGTTCTCTCCTGACACGTCGCCTCGTCCGCCTGTTTTTGTCTTGTTCTAAATGCTGGAGTTTTGTGCCGACAGGATGTATTATTTTCTCACACGCTTCTCCCCGCGCCTGTCAGAACGGGCCCCAAACTGTCCGGCGATGCTTGTTACCGCGCCGGCATAAGTCTGACTGTAACAAGGCCATTAACGAAGGGAGAAATGGCCACGGGAAGCAAAGAGGGACAAATCACAAGAACAAGTGCCACAAACGACAGACAGAGCGACAGAGGAGGAGTGGGATCTGCATGAGAATGTGACTAATATTGTAACAAGCAGAGAGCAAATGTATTGTTATTGTGTGCGGTTGTGGTGTTGAGTTTGTCAGATTCTCAGGCTTCCGTCTCCCCAGACACTTCTCTCTGATGCGTGATTTTGGTAGAAACGGGCCTCTACATTTGTCGAGAGGTGGTGTAGCAGGCGTTTGGGAACCAATAGCTCGGCGATTGAAGTGCATTATTCTTGTTGTGTCCTTGCTTAAAGATGCACTGCGTAACTTTTCTGTCTTGTCTCTAATTATCTTCGGTTACAAGCAAAGTTAAGAGAGTTAGATCTGGTCCATGGACGGAACTGGTCAGCGGGACTTGAGCCTTCTGATCTGAGCTTGGATTGTGGTCAGGAGTGTCTGGGGAAAGTCGGGTTAAACATGAAGCTGCGATAACGCTTTCACGTAAAACACACCAAAATTGAGATGAACTAAACTGGAATTGACCCTGGCCTGGACTATGACTAAACAAGGACTTGAACAGGACCAAGTCAAGGAGTAAACCTGGACCAAACCAGCCAATCAGTCAATGACCTTTTTGTATGGCACAATTCATGCACAAGGTAGATGGCGAGTGCTTTTCAAAACCACAAAAATGCATTCAAAACAGCAGGAGGCCGGTCCATGTTTAGTCCTGACTCTGGCACCAGCAGGAGGCCGGTCCATGTTTAGTCCTGACTCTGGCACCAGCAGGAGGCCGGTCCATGTTTAGTCCTGACTCTGGCACCAGCAGGAGGCCGGTCCATGTTTAGTCCTGACTCTGGCACCAGCAGGAGGCCGGTCCATGTTTAGTCCTGACTCTGGCACCAGCAGGAGGCCGGTCCATGCTTAGTCCTGACTCTGGCACCAGCAGGAGGCCGGTTCATGTTTAGTCCTGACTCTGGCACCAGCAGGAGGCCAGCCCATGTTTAGTCCTGACTCTGGCACCAGCAGGAGGCCGGCCCATGTTTAGTCCTGACTCTAGCACCAGCAGGAGGCCGGTCCATGTTTAGTCCTGACTCTGGCACCAGCTGGAAGCCGGTCCATGTTTAGTCCTGACTCTGGCACCAGCAGGAGGCCGGTCCATGTTTAGTCCTGACTCTGGCACCAGCAGGAGGCCGGTCCATGTTTAGTCCTGACTCTAGCACCAGCAGGAGGCCGGTCCATGTTTAGTCCTGACTCTAGCACCAGCAGGAGGCCGGTCCATGTTTAGTCCTGACTCTGGCACCAGCAGGAGGCCGGTCCATGTTTAGTCCCGACTCTGGCACCAGCAGGAGGCCGGCCCATGTTTAGTCCTAACTCTAGCACCAGCAGGAGGCCGGTCCATGTTTAGTCCTGACTCTGGCACCAGCAGGAAGCCGGTCCATGTTTAGTCCTGACTCTGGCACCAGCAGGAGGCCGGTCCATGTTTAGTCCTGACTCTGGCACCAGCAGGAGGCCGGTCCATGTTTAGTCCTGACTCTAGCACCAGCAGGAGGCCGGTCCATGTTTAGTCCTGACTCTAGCACCAGCAGGAGGCCGGTCCATGTTTAGTCCTGACTCTGGCACCAGCAGGAGGCCGGTCCATGTTTAGTCCTGACTCTGGCACCAGCAGGAGGCCGGTCCATGTTTAGTCCTGACTCTGGCACCAGCAGGAGGCCGGTCCCTGAGCTCCTCAGAGCAAACTCGATACATGAAACGCTCACATGGCCTTGGAATCTAACCCAAGACTTATCTCAACTTTCAAGCTAACACCACCGTGCTAAGATTCACCATAATTCTTGGGAAATCCCTCTCTAATCCCTCAGTCATCCATGAGTGACCACACTAGAAAAGCTTTCAATGGTCGTCTGGACATTTGAAATTGGCACGTTTCGGCATTTTCAATCTGAAGCTGCTGAAGTGCTGTTTTGAGGAGCTGAAATGTTTACTGCCTTAAATGGAGGTGGGCTGGATTAGAACTGCCCGAGGGGAGTTTCTTTACCCTGAAACTTGGCCTCGATCTCTGTTTTGACCAAGGTGTGAGGAGGACTCAAAAACACTATCCATATGACCTTATGACCTTATGACCTTTGAAACCTTTTCTACCAAGGTTCAGCATGTTTTCCTGAGTCAGTAGGGAACAGGTGTAGAGAACCCTATTAGAACTTCCCTGAGTTAAACAAAACTTCAACTAGTGCGCACTCCGAACTATAAATAGAAGTCTTTGCAGAGTAGCAGGCTGTTCTTGTAACAACGAGACGCAGCGGGCATTTCCCCCAAAACATTAATCTTTCTGTTCGGATTCTGTGGTCTAGTGTTGACACATATCTGCTCATTAAAAGTGTTATTCTTTTTCAACCTGCCATTCTCCCCGCACCATTTACATCCCCTGTTCTCATTATCTGCATGGAGGCGTGGACATAAACATTCAGTGAGAGGAACCTCTTGGATTCACTTGTGACTGAGCGACTGACACAGCTCAAACGGCAGCTCTGCCTCCATTTGGTTCCATTAGAAAAAGCCTTTGTCACCTGCCAAACCCAAACACTCACCAAAACTGAAAATATGCAGTGTGTTCACAAAATCTGCTGGGAAATATCTCTCTGGGAGTTTTTAAATTCAATTATTTTTCACAACAGCCTGTAAAGATGTTCACACACTGTCAGCGCTAAATTGGACTCTCAGGAATTGAAGTGATTCATTTCAGCAAAATGTTATTTTTTATTATTTTCTTCTGCAGTGGTGTATTCTATTTTAACAACGAATGCTGTTCCTGCCTTTACTACGCCGCACACCTACCACGTCGCATCAGTGGCTTTGCGAGGAATTATTTATTTTTGACCAAATATTTTTTCACAGTCAGTTTAAGGTTGTTGGAGTTAGGATTATTAGGAGATGGTTGTGTTTACGTTTTTTTGAGACAGGTTTGCCTACCGGGTCTCAGCAGAACTGAGTAAAAGGGAAAAAATATGTTACTTTTACTTCAATTTGGAAAAACGCAAAAGGAGATAACACATGGAGGCAAAGAAAATATAAGTTAGTGATAAATTGCTGTGGTGCTTGGACTTAGATTAGGGTTGCATTTTGGGGGGGTTTGAACTAGAATAAAATTTAATTTTTTTAGCTTTTTCTGGACTGTTTCACAATAACGAAGACCACCAATGAAGACTGAAATACAGCATGTTAAATACTTTAGGCTTCTTTTTATAGAAGTCACTTACACATTTTGACTGACTAAGGTTGCATTTTTGTGTGTTTGCTCCTGAGGTTTGGAAAATAAGTTGTTTTTTTGTATAAGGTTTGTTTTTCCCGATTTGTCTCACAATAATTACCCAAATAAAGGCTGAAACACAACATATTAATTACTGTTAATGTTTTAAAGCCATTATTAATGTAAAATATGCTGTTAAAAAATGCACACTATCACTTGTTCTGGGGAGAGACACAACATTTAACTGTTGCTTATTTCATCGGTTATCTTATTTTTGTGGTGCTTTGGGCTTTTTTCCAAAGGCTTGGTCTCTTGTTGCTCTTTGAACATCTGGCAAACCTGAAGGTAAAGCTTGTGCAGAAGGGAAGCAGTCTTCTACTACAAACTTTACATTCAGAGCTCCAGTACTACTACTACCACCAATACTACTACTATATTTTAAATGTCTTACGCTTAACACAATAATAGTATTTACTGGTGAAATCAAACCACCAATCTTTGGATCAGTGTATGTATGTTTATATATGTATATGTATGTATATATATATGTATGTATGCTAAAATGTATGGTTTGCATTGCAGGAAGATGATCAGCTGTGAGGGCTGAGGAGCCAAAAGCTGCTCCAATGGCGTTGGCCGGGACCAGGTCACAACCAGGACCAGGATTGCCCCCAGAGACAATACCATGGCTACAGCACGAAAAAGGACCCGAAAAAGAAAGACTTCCAAAAGAATCAAGATTAATCTCAGGACAACTTGTTGAGTCAAAAATATATGGATCAATATTAAAAACATATCCGAAACATGTCGAGCAACGGTGTCTGGAATCAAAACAAGAAATAGGAAAAACAAAAGAACCCAATATAAATGTAAGACAAGGGTCGGGATTGGAACGGGCACAAAGCCCCAGAATCCATGGACAACAAAAACATGGAGTTAAAGTTTATAAAAAACTAAAATCAAAACCAAGACAAAGACCTTTACCATCCAACGACAAAACATTAAGATTATTACTTGATCCTCAAATACCATCTTATTCCTGTCAAAAACCAAGGATAACGACACAAGAAAATGTAGAGTCTGAAGATGGGTCCAAACAAAACTCAGAATTTAAATTAGCTAGAAGTCAAGAAGAACAAGTAGATCATAAATTCGTTGTAAATCCAGAAGTACAACTCAGTTCAACGCTTGAACAAGAACTAGAACTAGAACTAGAACAACCAACAGTTCCAGAACCAGGACTAAAATCTAGAACTCTTCAACCTCCCCCGTTATCTAGATCGTGTTTATGTTCTCGTCTCCGGCCGCTGTTTTCACTCATTTTGCTGTTCTTCTTGGCCTCCTTCGTCGATTTAACCCATGCCGGACCTCCCCGCCCCGCTCGCCCACCTCTGCTCTCTGGACAACCCTTCATTGTCTTCTGGGGAATCAAAGATTCTTCATGTTCCAACCGTCCCGACTTCAGATCATTCGGGATCGAGCCAGAAGGACGCGTCGCTGTGTTTTACGAGGACACGTTGGGGAACTATCCATATTTTATGAACAACGAAACTCCGGTGAACGGTGGACTGCCTCAGCACACCAAACTGGACCTCCACATCCAGAAGACGCAGGGGGACGTCGAGACAGCGCTGCCCGCCCCGAGGTACCTGGGCTTGGGGGTCGTGCGCTGGCAGGAGTGGTCGCCTCAGTGGAGCAGGAGCGGGGACAAGCAGGGGTTGGGTCAGAACGCCACGAGGAAACTGCTCCGAAGGTTCTTCCCGGACTGGACGGAGCAGGAGCTGGAGCGGTGGTCCAAGGTGAGGGCTCAGTTGTGGTGTTTTTAAGCGATATTTCTGTTTTGTGAGTTGTGTTTGTGTTCTAGAAATGGTCAACGTCTGATAAACAATGCGCAAAATGTTTCTCAATGGGAGATGCATCTATTTTTCAGCTAAATTATTCAATGACAGTCTTTTGTGGTCTTAGTTTTGACCCCAGCCAGGGTTAGGTTGTGGCCACCATTTGAATATCGAGCGAATATCGGTGGACTGTGGCGAAACGTGTTGGTGCTCTTTTCCCCCACACTATTTTATATTTATTTTTGACACATAAAAAAAACACACAGAATGTCATAATTCAAAATTGTTGATGAATAAAACAAAAGGCTTCCAAACATCTGAGGATAAACCCTTCAGGACATGGTGAAAAGGCCGATTGTATTTGCTGCAACCACAAGTATAATCATTCTTCCAGTGTAAGATAATATTGCTTATTATGAGGCTCCTATCTAAGAACAGTCTTTCACCTTGTGACATTTACATGATTTGACACCAAAGTATGTCGGTGTAATCTGCTCTGCAAAAGAAAACTGTATTCTGTCAACTGGACACAGGATTTAGGGGTAAATGCGTTTTGCCACTCATCCAAGTAGCTTCTTCAGTTCCTCTGACAAAGAACAGACGAGCCACTGCCTCATTATGTGTCTAAAAAGAGGAGATAACTACACTGAAACGGACACACAAGTTGTTTACTGTAATTGTCTGTCGTTCGTTAAGTCTGTTGAACTAGGTGTGAATCAACACCCATTTTGCATAATCCTCCATGCCTCTAATGGCTCATCTAACTCATAGTAGCATACTTTAATGAGAGACTGTTTTCTTTGTCCATTTCAGTATAGTTAGCTCTTCCCTTCAGACAGATATAGTAAAGTAGTGACCAAAACACTGTCGGAGGAACTGAAGAATACACTTTAGGAACGTCGAAGCACAGAGCTAACCTTGACATACAAACAATATTTACCTCTTTTCGATGAATTCTTCAAGTGCCACCATGCGTTCTGCCTGAAAGCATCTCTGTAGACGTGTTTTTTTCTTCTTCATTTGGCCTGTTCTTCCCGTGTGCTAATGACAATCCTCAGCTGCCCTCTCTAACCTGCCCTCACGGCATCGCCTCTGTTCCTCAGGTGGACTTCGAGGCCGCGGCTCAGTCCGTAATGACAGAGACTCTGAGGGAGGTTCAGAGGTCACGTCCCAAAGCGCTGTGGGGGATGTGTCCATACCCGAGCTGCTCTAATGGTTCTCCCGCTCAGACGGCGCTGTCCGACTACACGGGGGAGTGTCCCGAGGAGGAGAGGAGTCTGAACGACCAGCTGCTGTGGCTCTGGAGGAGGAGCAACGCCATCTACCCCCTGCTCACTATGGAGAAGATACAGGTGGGACAGGGACTTGAAACAGTGGGGGTCAGTCTGTGGTGTGTTGGGAGCTTCCAAATATTAAAAACTAATTAAAAGAAGGCGCTGTAGCTGATTTTTGTCATCTTAAATTGTGAAAAACAGGACTAGAGGTAGTTTATTTCCAACTCTTTGCAGCAGCGCACGTGAATTGCTCTCTTACCTGATGCGTTACTAGCCTCATTAATTATTCACCACAATGAGTTTACTTTTTAAGCGCTTTTAACTACTTTCAGAGACCAGAGCGAGTTTTGCCATCATGGTGAAGCTAACAACATGCTAACAGTGCACTTCCTGCTTCGCGGAGAGTAAAACGCTCTATAATTAGATACGGTCAGCAAATAATGGGCTCATTCTCACTCAAATTGATGCGTTTACATTGGGTATGTACTGAGCAAAACATAATTGACTTGATAAAAATCTGATACAGTGCCTTTAAGTTTGTGATCTATAAAAAGGCAATTTAACAATCCAATCTGGAAAGTTTGACTTTTGTTCACACGAACACTTTTAGTAAGAATTCCACGTGGGTCATGTGATTTAGTAATTCAAAGGATTTCTTCAACCCAATCCAGATGTATGTAAGAAATCCTTTATTGAAAAAGTATTAACTTAAGTTTGACCCTTTCAGAGTGGGACTCGAGGAGCAACACTGTTTCTGTCCAATCAGATTCGAGAAGCGTTGAGAGTGGCGTCTCTCGGAGGAAGTTCTGATGATTTACCCGTGTTCCCACTGGTCCGAAGTGTCTACGCCTCCACCAACACCTTCCTATCTCTGGTACATCACTGAGATATACAATATATACTTTTGTCAAACGCTTTGCAAATGTTCTGAAACTTTATAAATCTGGCACTTTTCAAAACCATTCACTTCAATGGCAAAAAAAGTTCAGAATGTTTGAAGAATCTAACTTTTACAATTGCTCTATATGTTTAAATAGTTGACCATTGTGTGCTATAAGTGTTCTGTAGCTTTGAGTTCAGAGTTAAAATGATATAAAGTGGTGCCATAATAAGCAGAGTGTTGGGAGCCGAGTTTTGGAATCTGTGTCAACTGCAAGTACAGTATTTGTAGTTATAACATGTGTTTTGCAGAGCGACCTGGTGACAACGATAGGAGAAAGTGCCGCTCTGGGAACTGCCGGAATTGTCATCTGGGACAAAACCGAGGCAAAGACAGAGGTCTGGATATATATGTGTGTTTGTGTGGTGGTCCCGGCGGGTGTTGCAGTGTCCCGTACAGTATCTGACTCCACTTTCCCTGTGTCTCGCCCTCAGAGAGAGTGTGAGGAGCTGAGCCGCTTCACCTCGTCTGCGCTGGGCCCTTATGTGTCCAATGTGACGGCTGCGTCCAGACTGTGCTCGGCCTCTCTGTGTCAGAACAGAGGCCGGTGCGTGAGACTGGACCAGGACAAGCCCACCTTTCTGCATCTGCCTCCCAACTCCCAGGATGCAGCGGACACGGTAAGCGTCGTGCAGGAAGTGACCGGGCCTTTGTCATAGCGATCCCTTTGATTTGATTTTCTATTCAGCTCGTGATTGCTCTATTGTGGACCGTTTCACGTTGTCAGCTGAAATGCGAGTATTTATTTTATTGCTGGTGTTTTTCTGAAAAACCAATGAGTTCTTATGAGCTCGCCTCTAGACAGACCTGACTGGTAACTTGGTCTCGGCATGGGGCACATTCTGCTTGTGTCCGTTGATATGTTGCTGCGTTAGGTTTGGCACTGCCTGTTGAACGATTATGTTCATGGGCCTAAGTCACTTTGTCCACTTTGAAGTACGGATGTGGTGTGAGCGTGAATGATCGGGGGTGGTCGGAGGTCCCAGGGCAGCTATGGCTACAGAAAAGCTAACCTTTAGAGTGGAGTGAACTAATATTAATGATTGGTGTACTTGGAATGACAGATTGGGACACTTAATCCAAATGTGAGACAGTATTATTGTCATTTATATTGCATACAATTGTGTCTGATTTGGTGTTGGTGTTTATACATCATCTTTTGCAATATTTTAGAATAGATTCAATCGATTCTAGCAGGAGTTTGACTTACACTGTGTGGAACATGCACAACCAGTGAGTGTTGTACTTAATGGCAATGTTATCAGTGTCAGCTCGTGGGTTGTGATAGATAATTAGCTTTGAAGAGGTTAAATGGTGTATTTAAAGGTGCATTTTTCTGGTAGAGGGTACTTCACCTGCATGTTTCCACGGAGAAGTATTAACTATGTCAAATGTACTTTATAAGAATGTGTGTTTCTCAAACTATTCTTTAACAATAAAAACATGAATTAAGGGCTATATGTAAGTTTAATGCCATACTGCGGGACATTCTATGCAAAGCAATAACATCTCCATGGAGAATAGCAGGTAGCAGACCCTCCATTAGAAACTACATTTGGAAATGACATATTTTGGATATTGAAAGAAAAAAAGTCCAAACTGGCACAATAACACTTACATCACGTCGTGCACTTGTGGCGACTTTATCTTCTGCTCTTATCTGCAGAGCCTTTGGTTAAAGCTCTTCTTCCACTTTAAATCCCAAGTCCTTTCAAAGGTAAAGCCTCCAGCGCTTTACCACCTACTGTTTCTGGGCTTTTATTGTGAAATCCAGACCAGATCACTCTGTTCCCAGCACTGTTGAGAGAAACCTTTTGTGAGAGACACATTTTTGCTAAAGTGTTTGACTTTTTTTTTTTTGCTAAAACAGAAAATGAGGCAACATAACATACTGTAAATGTACAAAATCCATACGACTCCATACAGTCTAACTCGACCGCCTGTGCGTGTATTTTGCTGATGCAGTGTGTGTTTTCAAGCAGATAAAGAACATTTTCAAAGCGTCCCACATTGATTCAGAGCTGACGTGAGTGAAGCAGCAGTGAACCAAAGCAGACTGCGGGATTAAAAAAACTAAACTTACGAAGCAAAATAACATGAATTGTCGCTCATGCAAGTCTATTTCGATCTATAGCGTGGGCTGCTGTGTTTTTCTGATTGGATGAATGCTTTTCAAATGTAGTTGATTTTGCAGTAGTGTGTTGTGTGTTGTGTGTTGGCGCCGACCTGGATTTTCACTGCTGTGAGTCATCTGAAACCAAATGATTTTAGAGGCACATTTCTCGCTCTCGCACGCATCGGGTAAAGAAAAAAAGGGATAGAAACTTGAGGCTAGAACTTTGAGGAAAAAGTGGCATCGTCTTGTCAATTTAAACTAAAGACTTCGACTTTGACAGAACAGTGACTTGTGATGAGCTGCTATTAGTACGTTTTAATGTGATATAACTTACTTAAAGCTGAGGTACCTGATTGTCAAACTGTGAAATATCTACCTGGTTCATTGCAAACCTTTTATAACATTGTTAATATTGTATATGATATTTTTGGGCTCAGATTTAGAATAGAATCTTTTCAGACGGCAAAGTAATACTAGGGCGGACCACCAAAGCTCAGTCAATCAGAGAGCTGCTTTAGACCAGCGGTGGAAGAATACTCAATTTCGTGACTGAAGTAGAAGTACAGATACATGAGCAAAACGATGATCAAGTTAAAGTATCAAAAGTACTGAAGTACCCACTTAACAATGTAAAAAAAGTAAAAGTATTCCCGACAGATTTTGAGAACTCTTAAATCGCCGAAAGCCTGAGCTGGATCAAATTTGTTGCTGATTTTTGTTAAACTGAATTGATTTCTTGGTTTTTTGTAGCTTATATTTGTATTTTTTGTTTGTTCAAAGTTGAGTTCTCAGCCATTTTAGGCCGTCTCAAACAGTCAAAAAAAGAGTGCAGATACCTGCTCTGATATATAGTGAAGTAAAAATTCAATCTGCGGATCGAGTCTGGAAACTCAGATATTTATTCTACTCTGAGTAGGCCCCGCCCACCAAGTGGAACCTCCTGATAATGCCTGTTTACAGTTTCACTTCAGACTTTTCTTCTTTGTATCCCAGCAGCCCTGTAATGGGCTATCAGCATCCTATTGTTAGCTGGCTGTCGCTCCCTCATCACTGATTAAATGATTAGCATCAGAACGCCCTGGGCCTCTCCCGCTCCAGGGCTTCAACACACTATTATATACGACCAGTAGGTTGAACCTTAATTCTCCATTTCTATTTAAAGAAGGATTCTCATTTTTAACAAAAATGGCCTCCTTGACTCATCTTTATAATAAGATGCAGACAGCGAGCAGAGGTCTCATTTAGTCACAAAGTGCTGCTTTTACAGTACTCACAAAAAAACATATTTACTCATTTCCCAAAAAATTCCCTCAGGTACCCCAGATTTAAAGGTCTGTATCTGACTTTATTTCTTCCAGTTCAGCCCTTTAGACTCTGCTATTTGACAAAAAAACTACAACATTTGATTGAAGGATTTACCTGCATTTTACCATTTCACAGGGCTAGAGACCAGTATTTTTTGTTGTTTTGTCCCATCAGGTTCACATAGCATGCTAACAATGTGGAAATACCTGTCACTATTCCGGACTGTTGTTTCTCTGTCATGGACCAGTATCAGATCAAGAGAAGAGACTTAAGTGGATGGAGTTTAATGAGAACCGTGGGGGAAACTACAGCCTGTGACAACCCCACACAGTTGTTACAAAAGAAAAGGGCCAAGGTGGCAGTGCAGTAAAACATCTTCATTCTTGGTGCAGCACATTTGATGGCTATGATAATAAATGCTTGGCATGTGGTTATACGAAGACGTATAAAAAGTTAACAATCTAAATCAATGTCTCTTTTTGTCTCCAGTCCGATGAAGCCACCGACCAGCCTGACCCATTCCCCAGGCCTGACCCAGATCCCGCAGAGCTGTGGAAGAGGGACTTCCAGTGCCAGTGGTTCTCCTCCGCCGACAGGGACGTATCGGACCAGCAGTCGCCCAAAGACGGGTCACCGTCCGTGGGGAAGAGAGAGGACAGTGTGGGCCGTGGGCTGGACGCACTGGCCACTGTCTCTGATGGGATATCTACGACTACGGGTGCCTATAAGGGTCAGAATGGGGAGAAAGGAGGTCCGAAAACGACTTTGGAAACGCCACTGGACAGAGGAGCAATAAAAAGTCCACCAAAGACAATGGCTCTGCTGTTACTTCTGCTGGCTCTTTACTTATGGACATAAATAACAAACAAATGCAAAGTTAATCCACAAAAGACATTCACAATAATGACAAGACTTTAATAATTACATTTATTTTCGACATAACCAAGAATGTAACTTAACCAACAGCTCATAAAGTGCCTTTGGGCAACGCACTGTCTCATATTTGCCAAATGTTAAAGCACTTTTTGTTTCCTTTCTGAAGCAGTAAAATATTTGTGACGAGTTCAAATGCATTTAAAGTGAAACACGGCTCAACCTATTCAATGGCAGTGTTGTTGTTTGTTTGCAGTTATCCTTTTTGTTCATTTGAATATATATTTGTTATCGTGTGCATTTTTGGAGTTAATAGTTTTGTAAAATGTGTAAATATGTAAAAAAAAATGAATAAAAAAACATAAATAAAAGACTGGGAGTAGATGATGGTGATGATCTCTGGTGTTGTGGCGTCAGAAGTGCAGAAGAGGCTGATCATTTGGACCCAGGTTTGTGCCCTCAGATTCCAGACAAGTGTTCTGTCGCCAAGAGCAGGACATGAACATAGAAAAGGCACTGTCACTATGATCTATTCCTGTTTTGTTCATGTTTGTGAAGTTTGCTCTCAGCGCCAGAAAAGGAAACATAATTATCCATTGAAAGTTGGTCTAAAGCGCCCTCTGCCTGTGTCACATATAACTGCACCTTTGTGGCCTTGGACTAACCAGGAGTAGGGTTGTCAAAACCTTACTTATTGATATTTGAACTAGCATTTGAACTTGATACTGATTTACAAAAATCATTTCATAATCAGGGCAACATTTGACGTTTCCTGAACAGTTTTGGAACGAAGCTTGAGCTTTATCAGAACTAGTATAAGAAGAACACATAGAGTAAAGAGAGTACAGTACTACTATTGCGTCGAAAATGATTCAAAGTAGACATATATAGTTATTAATGTGCTATCAAATTCGAGTTCCTAAGAAGCAAAATCACACTTTTCAGGGGTAATCATAAAATAAATAAAGTTTAAAAAATTTATTTTCCGGACTATAAGTCGCACTAACTAACCCTAACCCTAACCCTTTTTCCTTGTTTTGGCCGGGGTGCGAATATACTTATATTTATACTTATTCTCCGGAGCAACTTATATGTGATATTATTTGTTATTTTCACACTAGCAACCACATTTCATACTCCAGTGCAACTTATATATGTTTTTTTCTTCTCTATTATGCATTTTTTGCCGGTGCTACTTACACGGGTAAAAAGTATCCGGGACACAGGACTAAACCCAGACTAAACCAGAACAAATCCAAAAACGATTATAAGTCCCCATTTACGTTATCAGTTTGAATGCTAGTTTTTTTATTTTTATTTATGCTTTTTTATGCATGTATTTTGTGTTAAAGGGAAGAAAAAAGCTAGTTGAGGTCAGTCACATTTCATTGGACACTTGGTCGAATTGGTCAATTGTCAGATTTATTGAGGTGAGTTTTCCCTTTTGTTATCGCCCGTTATCGTTTGAGCCCAGCCCTCGAGTCGGTTTCTTCTTCACCGCCTTTTCCCTGCTGCATCCCAAAGACCAGATCGAAACTGAACCAGGCCGTCACCAAACCCTGAATAAACAACGACGACCAACAGTTTCAACGTTTGCAAATTTATTCGCCCTTCATTAAAATATACAGAGACACGTGTATCGAAATCAGAGTTGCAGGTATAATTATTTACACAAATTCGTTACATGTACAACAGGGACTTTATTTATATTATTCACAATTAAATTACAATATTATTCTCAGAAGTGGAGTGTGGACATGCAAACCGTCTGGACCGGGACATGTCTCTTAGATTCAGTGAGAAGAGAAAGCCAAAGCTGTGGTAACATCGACTTGTGAGTGTAACAAAACGACGAGGACATGCAGAGGCTGTATTCACGAAAACTGCATTTCAAGGGTTAAAATTAGGTGTTTGTTTTCTTTACTATAAATTCATGGCAAATAACAGTTTTTTAAAATCCAGAACATTCTCATTTTTGAGGCCGATATCTAAAGCGAAATTAATTTTGACATGTTTAATGACAAAAAGCACTCTCGATGGCGTTTGCTTTTATACGGACCGTTAAATAAACCAAATGTTATATAACAACAGAATTTATAGAAGGATAGATTGTTTAATTTGAGATTGGTAAGTGTAAACGCTCCGGTGTCATTATTCGGATGCAAAGAAAACAACGCTGAAACATGCCAAAAATAAATTAACACAAAAGACAGTGGGACGAACGCGACGCAGACTTCACTCAGAGAACTCGAGTTGCATAAGGTTAAAAAATATATTCTGTGCAAAAGTCTTCAGTCGAGTCCCTTCTAAAACCAAGAAGAGCATAGTGCAATATTTCCCAAGCAATGGATGGCAAATTCTTCCATTTTAGGACACAAAAAAATGCTCCAAAGTTGAGATTTAGCAAGGAGCTGAGGTGTGGAACTGAAACTCCAAGCGGTAAACAGAATCTCAGGGCAAGTACACCCTGGCTTGGTGGAGCGAGAGGCTCTCCTCGGTTTGTTTTTAAGTCCTGGCACCTCCGAGGCGGGCGGAGTTACTTGCAGACGGCCTCCAGAACGTCCAGGGTGCGCTTGATGTCGCGGATCTGAGCTGCTAAACCGTGAATGGGCTGCATGGACCGGTCCAGCTCCTCGCAGCGGGCCATTAGCGTGTACATGCCCTGTGCAACGACAGAATACTACTTTAGAGAGGAAGTGCTGATTTTTGTTTGTCTTTTATTTATTTCATGGCCCAAAGGCTTTATTTGACAGGTCAGTGGTGTGAAATGGAGAGAGAGAGAGTGTGGGGTCTATTTGCATGTGGAAACCGGCCGAGGCCTTAAACCAGTGCAACACCCCGGAGCAGAAGGTATTTTTAACTTGTTCTTGTATAACTTAAATGTAGAGCTGCTCAATTGTGTTAAAAACAAACAAAGCAAACTCTCATAATCCCTATTTGGTTGATAATATGAAAGCGATCATTTGAAACGTTTATGTTTTGTCAAAAGTTAACATGTAGAGAAAGAGAGTGAATTATCATTGATCAGCAATTTATGTTTTAAAAGCCACTGTAGATTAGACGATCGACTTTGCTCCAGGTTTTGTGGGGCAGAAATGCACCAATTTGATTAAAAAAGGCAAAATATTAAAGGCACAGTGCGTCACTTTCTGGAGGTGGAGAGTCAGCTGCATAATTCCACGGAAAGAGAAAGTTAAACCACTTCAGAACATTTTCCATGGATATAGAGACAGTATATTTGCCATACTGCTGAATATCATGGCTAAAGGAAGTAGGTGGAGGCTCCTACAGGCCAAGTACGAGTCAGGTTTGTGGAGATGCAAGCACACTTGGTAAAGACAGTTTTTTATATATTTCAGTGCAAAAAAAATGAAAAAAATCAACAACTATTCTTCGGCTAAAAACATGTGCACTGTGCCTTTAAATAAATTATCGTAGTTTATTTTCTTGATCACACCCTTTTTGTATTTGAGTGAGATAATTGTGCAGTTAAAACTCTTTGAATTTTAATTTCCAGTCACTTATTTCTGCTTGAGGGTTTAGCCGGAGGAGATTGCCTTTTACTCAGAAGTGTATCCAGTGTATCCAAGTTCCCCGATTGAAATATTCCAACACTAATACGTTACTTGTACCTTGATGCTCATGTCCACAGACTCTCCCAGGCTGTCCACAGAGTCCCTGTACGTCTGGATGTAGCCCACGCTCAACGCCGTCATCTGGAACAAACACAACGTGAGTTAAAGACGGTCGCAAACACAGAGCGACTCAGAACAGAAAGAGTCTCTCTAACATTCTGGATGGTTCCGTTGAGACTCTTCATCATGGCCTCCACGCTCTGGGCCACCTCCTGCGAGTGTCGGTGCAGGTCCAGCAGCACCGTGGGGTCGATGGGGGGGATGTCCACGGGTCTGCGGCCCCCCGAGCGGCTGCTGCGGTAGATTGGCCCCGAGCAGTCGGCTAGAACACAGCAGAGGGGGGGCATAAATGTGAGCCGTGTGGAAATGGAACGGAATTATAACGATAAGAACTGAAGTTTAGTTTAGTTTAGACTTCGGAAGGAGTTGGAACATCAATTTTCCTGAATTTCTGTGTTCTGAAAGTACGTTTTAGGAATATATTGATGGCTTTCTGGATATTTATCATTGCAAAAATATATACAAAAAAAAAGAAAAAATATTGCAGCTTAATTATTATCCCACACATATTTGCATTTTTAAATTTGAATAATGTATTACTATTTTTTTAATTATTATTAAATATATGTAAAGTGATATATAAAAATAAAAAATCCCTGTATTGTGCCATGTTCCACATACATTAAACATGAAATAAAGAGTTATTTTTAATCACACAAGCTTATACTAAAAATAAATAAACAGGGAGTTGTAACTGTTATACATAAGATTATTATCTTCATGTTTTAACTTTGATTCAAGTTCAGGCACGCAGGTTTCAGATGTTTAAGCTGCGCGTGTCTTCTTCTACTACGAAAAACCGATCACAGTCGACAGCAATGGAAACGCCCCTATATTCATTTTCTAAATATAGAGCATTGACTCTCAGTTATCTCGGATGTTAGAGCAAATGTGTGCATCAATAAAAGATGAGGGTGACTCGACGCTATTTGATCAGTACGACCAGAGTGTGAGTGCAAGTGTGCGGCAAAATAAGGGGCTGAAACAAGCTAATCGATTAACTGCAACTAATTTGATTATTGAGATCACAGTCAACTCTATACAGACTATGAAACGTGCCATGTGCTGAGAGAAGAGGCTCAGAGCCGTATTTACATCAATTATACAAAAGAAAGAAATTGCTGTTTTTTTTTGTTATTTTGCTCTTTCAGAATGTCCTCACTTCAGTTTCATCAGGGTCAAATTTAGTAAAAAAACTCTCTTCTGCGATATATACGGGAAATCAATTGACCTCAAATATAATCACTAGTAAAATAATCAAACAACGCTAAATAGAAAGTCAACTCACTCACTAAAACAGGACTAAACCATTTAATCCAGGGCTCTCATCTAAAAAATCTGAACAAAACATGAAAAAACCCTACTTAATCGAGAGTAAATTGATAAAACTATTACATTTCTACAATAAATTTACCCAGACTAAGCCTTGTGGTAGATATCACTGTGTAATCGAACTTTTAAAACAAACTAATAGATAAAAAGCGGCCGGCTAACGGTCTCCGGCGGCGCCCTGACCCACAGCTCTGGACTAGTACTCACAGTCGCTGCAGTCCAAGCTGGGCTTAGAGCTCATCTTGATCTTCTGCTCTAGGTTCTTTGTGATGAAGTTGGTTATGTCTCCCTCTTGACTGACTGTTCCCTCCAGCTCCAGCGCAGAGGAGATGGTGGCTCTCCTGCCTTCACACTGCCCTGCTCTGCCTCCTCCTCGCACCCCTGAACCTACACACAGCAGAACACCGAGACCGTCGGGCTGTCAGGTAAAACATGAGATTACTCCTGTGTTTTAAGACTGAGGAACTCCTGTCGTCATAATGTTGTCAGGATGTGGTCATAACGGGTTTTGCGCTGTCGCAGTCGGTTGGAAACATGTGTTCACGAACCTGGCGATTGCAGAAATGGTGAACGATAAATTGGGGAACTGGTGTGGTAAAACTATATGTTGTCTATTTGTGCTGTAAAAACAATCAAGACAATAACCTAGAATTGATAAAGGCACAAAAACATCCAACAAAAATAGAATTTATCTGATTCCAAGATGCTTTCTTTGTGTGTTTTGCTCAGCTTGCTCTCATATAAGCTGGAAAAACAAATATCTGCACTTATAGATGCTGTATTACGTCAGTTCCATCTCAAGATTGATATGGGATAGTCTAACTTCAAATGTGTCTTCTCGAAATGCCTTTTCTCCCAATGAGACATAAAGATCAGCCCAAAATGGCACCGATGCACGCCAAACTCTACAATCGTGCACTGAACAAGGTTGTGACAGATCGAACAGAAGGATTTGTTAAGATCTAAAAATGAAGCCGGATTAAGGTTTTGACGCCAAAACAATTAACTTTAATTTCTACGCCAATTTTAGTAAGATCTAGTAAATACTAAAAAAATCCGCTGATGTTTTTGTATTCAATATGTCAACAAAATGAAGCAGGCTCCATTTTTCAGATTGTGATGTCCTAAATAAATTTTTACACATAAAATATATTTTTACACATAAAATACATTTTTAAATATGCAAATTACTGAATAATTTCTCATAAGATAAATGGCAATAATAACATGTTTGTAAGTCATTTTCCTTTGTCTATGTTGAGTCAAAAGAAGCACTCAATGCTAACATTTCTAGTATTTCTTGCTAGACTGAATATTTGCTGATGCAACCCTCTCATTTCGCGACTGCTGCTGTGTCGTGCAATATTTTCCAAATCCAATAAATAAAAAGCCTGAGGTCAACAAAAGCAGGCCTCATACTGCGCTGTAGGAGAGAGCGTTACCTCCACAGGCCTGGCTGATCTCGTCCAGGCTCTTGCTGTCCTGCATGCCCCGGACGTTCCTCACCCACACCTCGGCCATGACGTGAGGGGGGCAGGGGGGCTCCTCTGAGGGCAGCGGAGGAGGAGGGGAGGGGCAAGAGGCGGAGCTTGGACCAGGGGCCGAAGAGGAGAACTGATGGGACGACCGGAACTGGGGAAAGAAATATTGATTTAGATTATGGCACTGTAATAACAGTCATTAAAGGGGACATATTATGCTAAATCCACTGTAACAAGCTTTTAAAAGGGGGCTGTACCTGATTTTTAAAGTTTTGAAACATGAAAAACAGAAATAATTCCCAGCACCTTTCAACGTCTTTGAGCCCAGAGTGAGTTTTGCTGTCCTAGATAAAGCTAACAAACATCAGCATGCTAACGGCTAACTACCTGCTTCTCGGAGAATAAAAAGCTTGATAAACAGATACAGAGAAAGCGCTTTGGTCTCGTTTTCACCCGTTCACCAGAGCAATATATCTGTACTGGAGCCATTTACTTAACAAAAAATCAAGTAAATGCACTACACATTTTTACAATATTTGAACTTCATGTGTTATACCTGGCCCTGCGTCCTTCTGGTCGTGTGCCGGTTCCTCCACTTCTTCTCATCTTCTTCTTCATCCTGTTTCTCCTTCTCTCCCTCCTCCTCTGCACCATCGCTGATCCTCACTTGGCCTCCTCGTGGAGCTGCACCACCAGGCTCTGCTGTGTCTGCATTTACACTTGAGTTCAGCATTAAACCTGCTGTTCTTTGGGTTAAGTCTGCAGTGTGTCGGTCCACTCCACTTTTCACACCTGAGAGTTCATTATTACACACTGTCTGTTCTTTGTTTGACACAAGACTCCCATTGTCAGTCTGTCTTAGATCCTCATCTGTTTCCCTCTCTTCTGTGCACGTGGGTTTGTTTACTGCAGGACTCGGACTCTTCGCTGTGGAGTGGGGTCCGTTCTCTGTTGAAGTCAGGACCCCATTGGCTGTTTCTGGCACCTCTGTGCCAATCACAGGGGAGAGACTCATCCCTCCACCTGCAGCTGAGAGATGAGGAGAGAATGAGGATTAAAAACAGGAACTACTGTAGAAAAGAGAAACATCACAGAACTAAGAAGAATATGCCATAAAAATCTAAAAATATTTTTGTAGAGCCCAAAATCACAACAGCAGTCGCCTTGCAGGGCTTCACCACGTCAAATGAATGAAAGTCTTAAAAATAAACAAATAATAATAAATAAAATAAAATAAATAATATGTACATATGTTTTCCAAAGTATAATGCCTCAACATAAGGTTAAGATATATTCTATTAATCCCTCACGAGGGACATGAGTAGATGTGTTTCTTCTACTCAAATAGCTGATAAACTGATACCAATGATGACAGTAATAATACAACAGACAAGTCATATTAAGACAATAAGACATGAAATGTACATGTAGAAAATACAATTAGTCTATGAATAGTAGTTTTGTGAAAGGTGCCACTGTGTTTCCCAACCAAGGGTACAGAATTGAAAATAAATTATAAATATGTTTTGCAGTATATTTTAGATCCTTCAGGATCTTTTGGAGGATTTCTGGACATTAATATAATCAAAACCGCCACACATTATATACATAACGAAGTTTACAGCTAAATCACATTGATTAACGTATAATAAGGTCGACATAAGTAATAACAACAAGCTATATTTAGTTGTTGAGTCAATGGATTATTCAGGGATACAAGTACTGTATATTATTGTTCAAAGCAATAAACATTTCCTCATGTGACACTAGACTGTAGAGGATATTGCACCAGATCACATGTCTGTCTTTAAACATTTTAATTTATGCGTGATCTTTTGATTGGAAATATAGAAGTTTCAGTCTAAACTAAACTGTAAACCATCTCATTACCATCTCAGGACAACTTATATTTCCAGTCGCATTAGGTTAGAAGGAGAAAACCATTTACAGATTACCCCTGGAACATAATCACGTTAAATATGCCCAAATTGTGAGTCAGTTAAAGCAGAGTTTCAATAATCCTCTAAATGACGTAATGTATCTTCTAGACTGTGCAGTGCAGACGCGGGGCTCCAAGCGAGACAAGTGCTCACAATTAGCTTTAATAATCAAATTTATAGAAATAACACAAATGGAAAACACTAAACGAGTTTCTAACAAACTGAGAATATGATATGAATAAATCAAGAGGGTTGCATTGAATGAGGAAGTTGATGTTTTGCTGTCATTAGCCATTTTGGTGCTAACTTGGCTAACGCAAGCCGTCTGGCAATTTAAATTACAATATTAATCATGATCTTTGTTCTTAATCAATAGGACACAAGATATAAACTGTTAGCACTAAATATGGGTCATGTCTGAAAGTATATCATTTGAACAAACGTAAATGTGCTGGTTTAAAAGCAGTAAACACTCACCAAAGCAGTTTCAGTTCGTTCAACAACAATTGTGTCCGTCGCGAAAATACTTCCCTTCTAAAAGTTCCGCCTCTACAGCGCTCCATGAGCCTGGCTGGCGAGTTTCTAGGTTTAACTTTAGAAATTACATATAGGACATGTCAATACGTGTGTTTTAAAATATACGTTCCATAATCCGACCTCTATTTCAGCTGTGTAGAAGATTTAGGCAGTTTAAGCTATTATTGCATTTATTGGAGTTGAAGCTACCATAATCAGCCAGCAGGTGGCTCTGTTGTCCAAAAGATGAGGACATAAGACACGTTACAGTTGCTTCAGCATTAAATGAGAAACTGGACAATGGCAGACATGTTCTGAATGCAATATTCTACTCATACAAACTGGACTTTTTATAAATGTTAATCCCCTGCTGCACATTTACAGACATTGTTGCCACAAAAAGAAGGTGACAAAATTCTGGGAGTAGATTTGTCTCATGTGGTTAAGTTAGGGCCAAACCATGTGATCTGTGTTTTAACATCAAATGCACACTTATATACAAACTTTAAGCTGAATACAAATCAGGCCACAAACCAGAAGTTTCTATCCTCTGTCCCGCGTTCACTCTCACAAACACACTCCTCCATGCACCAGTCAAACACTGGGGACATGGCAGCTCAAAGACACAAGGAATGGAGCATCAACCAAAGACCCATGGTGATACTCACATTTTAACTATGAATAATGGACTGCTGTTAAAAGAAAAAAAAAAGAAAAACAATGTGATGAAATGTGTAAATCCGAATTGTTTTTTACCCTCATTCTCCCTGCACACAAAAATTCAATATTAACATATAGAAATTATATTAGACCAACGTATTCAGATCTATGCTTGAAACTAGATTTGTTGATCGTTTTATCTTATCTTGGGTCTTCATGTTCACTATTGACAGATGTGCATCGCATTTAACCCATTTACAGTAACATCTCATTCATATAAAAGCTCATTTAACTCTCTCTTGATCATCCTTTTTGCAGTGTTGCTCCTCACAAAGTACTTTTAATGATCCGCCTCAGTCAGAGCCACAGTGATTCATCCGTGTGGGCTTTTACTCTGGAATCTATCTGATCCACAAATATGCCACATTAAACTCACCAAAAGTACAAGCGTCTCCATTTCAACTTACTGCAAAGTGCAACAAAAACAATTAAATATGGTTTGACTAATTTAGTATTAACCCTGTATGAGCCGGAGTCCGAATTCTTTGAGTATTATAGGGCGTGTCTTCAGTCTGTTCAGCGTTATGCATGTCTGGACCATCTAGTGTCAATTTACCGCAGACCTATTATTAATTAAAAGTGTAATATATTTATAATAAGGTCCCAAACACGCACCAAATGAGAAACTGCCTTTTAATAAGTTAATAGTAACCTCAATATCGGAATATATGTCATTTGCAAGTCTTGAAACCCAAAACAGTTACAGCTGTTGACTTTCTAAATGCGTAGGACAGGTTTTTATATCTTTTTTAACTATTACTTGGTTTTATGTGATTATAAAAGTGCTATAAATGTTTACAGTAGCAAACATTTACACACAAAGAAGTAGGAGTTTGCAAGTTATGAGAAGTTATGGGAAACCTTGATTTCTTATAGTCGTTTTAAAAGTGAGTTGAGAGCACAACACTCAATAAACCATTCAAATCAAAGCATACCAGAGCAGACAGAGGACTACATCATCAAATATATGTGTGTGTATTTCTGTGGCAGAGTGGTCAGCCTGTCTGCTGCCTCTTAGTGAGGAGTGTGTGGGTTACATTCAGTCTGAGAGCTTTCTATGATCTAAAAAGGAGCACTATTTCCATGTCAAAAATGTTATGTCTTCTGAAAATGCTCAGTCAGGTTATGGCTTGCTGTCTGAAGGAAAAACTGACCGTTTGAGTCACATTTAATGGAGGAAATGTCTAAACATTTGTCCGTTTGATTTTCCAGCGGCCTGTGGTCACTTTTGTAAAGGGCGTTTGTGGTTTTGTGTTGAGACTGTGAAGACTTGTTCTGGAGGCGTGTCTCAAAGTCAAGTGGTTTTCTTCAGACCTGGAGTTAAACGTCTCTAAATGTCCTCACGCAGACACATGTACAGGTGAAACGTCTCTAAATGTCCTCACACAGACACATGTACAGGTGAAATGTCTCTAAATGTCCTCACACAGACACATGTACAGGTGAAACGTCTCCAAATGTCCACAGACACATGTACAGGTGAAACGTCTCTAAATGTCCACAGACACATGTACAGGTGAAACGTCTCCAAATGTCCACAGACACATGTACAGGTGAAACGTCTCTAAATGTCCACAGACACATGTACAGGTGAAACGTCTCTAAATGTCCTCACACAGACACATGTACAGGTGAAATGTCTCTAAATGTCCTCACACAGACACATGTACAGGTGAAACGTCTCCAAATGTCCACAGACACATGTACAGGTGAAACGTCTCTAAATGTCCACAGACACATGTACAGGTGAAACGTCTCCAAATGTCCACAGACACATGTACAGGTGAAACGTCTCTAAATGTCCACAGACACATGTACAGGGGAAACGTCTCTAAATGTCCACAGACACATGTACAGGTGAAACGTCTCTAAATATCCACACACAGACACATGCACAGGTGAAACGTCTCTAAATGTCCACAGACACATGTACGGGTGAAACATCTCTAAATGTCCACAGACACATGTACAGGTGAAACGTCTCTAAATGTCCACAGACACATGTACGGGTGAAACATCTCTAAATGTCCACAGACACATGTACAGGTGAAACGTCTCTAAATGTCCACAGACACATGTACAGGTGAAACGTCTCTAAATGTCCACAGACACATGTACGGGTGAAACATCTCTATATGTCCACAGACACATGTACAGGTGAAACGTCTCTAAATGTCCACAGACACATGTACAGGTGAAACGTCTACAGACATTAGAAAGACACTACAATAGTAAAATAAGTTGGAGTTGGTTTAATATTTTAACATCAAGAAGGAAAATTTACATCTTTCAACATTTCAGTCCTTTTGATCACATCTTCAGGCCTGATTCTTAACTTAAAGTCCAGTCCAGGCCGTTGTCCAGACCAGCAGATTTGTTTTAAGGTGGGTCTCTTTTTGGTCCGTGGTCCACCGTTTGCGAAGCATGCAGTATTTACAAACCATTACAGTTAATTCCAAAGACAACACTTAGTAGTCCATACAGTGCATGTGCTATGGCATTTTACAAGTACCAAGGCATTTTAAACATTACAGACAGCAGATGAAAGTACTTGAGTATTCATTGGCACATTTCAAAATGTATTCAAAGTCCTTTTGAAATACCCAGATTTTAATGACCTTTGTTGGTCCAGGTTAAGTTCTGGTCCTGGTTTTGTCCTGTTATGTGCCAGTTGTGTCCTGTACAGTTTCAAAGTTTTTGCAATTAGAGCCTAGAAGAAGACATGATTCAGACATTCCTCCTGGTTTTGAATGTGTTTATGTTGGTTCAAGCCCTGTGCTAGTACTCGTGTAGCTCTTCAGTCTGAATTAGTCCAGATTTAGACCCTACTTTCACTGTAAACATACTGGACATTGTAGTTCTGGACCTCTTAGACCTTTGTGTTCTCACCTAATGCAAGAGGAAGACTCCAGAAGGATAGATTTGGCACCAATTCATAACATTTTGATGGCACTTTTTGTTGTCTAGACGTTTTGGATAGAAAGTATTTACAAATGATTTATGCATGGCTAAGATTGGTGCAATAGGCAATAAGCTATTAGGGATGCATTTGTATTAATTTGCATGTTATGGAGCGGACATATTCATGGTCGACCCAAAAATATTTGAAAAGTGGACGCTATCATTACACTTCTGACAGGTTGATTCTATAGGATTGGCTGGTTATAAATGAACACCGTATTTTTTGTTTTACTCGGTTGCACCAGACACGTACATGTGGTTCTTTACAATGAATGTCTTTTATGTGTGTTGTACGAAGCGTTTCCGTATACAGTGCCTCTATAGCTATACAATTCCCCAAAACGTGGCTTAACGTACTGTACTTTGAGTCGTTTTAGATTTGACTTTTGAGAAAAACACCACATATTTGCTCACATTTGCTAAGCCACGGCAAAACCTTTAAAACGCTTACTTTTTTGTTTTGCTCAAGGACACGCTCTAAAACCCACAGACCCACTCCATCTTAGAAACCGCATTTTCTCATTAGTCCGCTCTGTACACTTTCTGCCCGTCCTTGAGAGAAGCAAAACTTTGGCGCCGGAGTTTGCCCGTGATGGATTAAATCACGCTTTCGATGTCCGCCTCGGGCCACGAACATCAATCTGGAAACATCTGGAGACAGCCGCACGTTCGGCGATGCTTAACAGAGCAAAATAACAAGCTCTGAGGCAGGAATCGTTATAAAAAAAAGGCGGTTTCGGAATGTCCTTGTGTAAGAGCAGCGGATCCGCGCGAGGCTCCACCTTTGTTTAGTCCAAAGAAAAGCGCTTCTGAAATGTCACTGTCCGACGCTGTGGGTTTTTGTCTTTGTAACGAGACAGGAGCATAAATGTGAGGGAATGAAACGGCAACAGGCTCAGAGGATGAGGCGCAAAAAAAGAACATATTTACAGCTATTTTAAATAAATAAACATGGTTGGGTTACACTTTTCACGACTCTTCGCTTTCGCTTTGCGGTTTGAGCTTGGTTGGAAAAGTGGGCGATCGCAAAGAGGTGGATGTGAGAAAAGATGGTTTGAAACACTGTGATTTTTTGATTATTTAGAAATTACTTAACTGTGAAATTGAGTTACTAAGAAATTAAGAGATTTAAGGCCTGCAGACAAAGCTTTTAAAATCAACTGGCACTGCAAAAAACTATAATGAATTCACAATATTAATCTTTTGCATGTTTTTATTATTTGCCTTGTCATTTCTTACTTAATTTATTCAGGCAATATCGTTTTTTTTCTAGCGTAAAGGTCCATGGTTACCTTTCAAAGTAACCATGGATCTTTGAAATTGTTAAAATGTTTTTCTTCTGACCGTGTCCTCAATAAATATAAAAAAATAAATAAGAATTCCCCAGTTTCCCAGTATATCGAGGGTCATTTTCACTTTCTTCTATATACACAATTATTTTCTCATCATGCATTTTTTTCGCATCACCTTGGGACCTAAACGATCTAAAAAAGAAGGGAAAAGTATGCAGATTTGTCGCTTAAAGGTGCTGAACCTGATTTTTACAGGCTTAAAAACGTCCACTCACTTGATCGCGTCCTAATTATTCCCTGCGATGAGTTTAAACACTTTTTTCGCAACGCTCAGAAGTCAGAGGTCACAGTAAAGTTCACAACTTCCAGCATGCTAAGAGCGCACTTCCTAAAATTAGTAAAATTAGAGGCAGACAGCGCCTTATGGACTATTTTCACATTCAAACACATCCATCTAGCCACATCAGACTACATTTTTCAGTAAAACAAAGGGGACGTGATTATATTTAAGATTTTACCAAACATTTTGCAGTTTTTTTCGACAATTTCGAAATTTTGGTCACGGCCAACAAATATGTCAAAGGTAATTCCGCAACCGATACAGTCTATTTAAATCATACAATAGCTATGATTTGAAAAATAATTACACCCGATAAGACTATTATTATTTTTTATATTAAAAGTGCGACCGTGTGCAAACTTTCCCTGCATTTTTTTGATAGAATGGAACCTTTTGATGACATCAGAGAGGTTGAGGTATTCTGCTGGAGAACTCAACTCTACTTCTTGTAATTTTCGATTTTTATTGGTCAAATTTGCTTCAGAAACTGCAACTTTACTGATGTAAAACTGATAAATATTTACCAAGGACTATCTCACCATTAATAATACTCATTGGAATTAGAAAAACATGAGTACGAGTCATATGGGCTTTAAGAGCTGCTTTTACAACATATTTGTACTGGAGCAAGACAGACTTTACTTCCACTCTGGTACAGCCCCTTTAAGTCACGTTTGTGTATTTTTCCCAACCCAAAACCATGATGTTCTTTGAATCAAAATGAAAAGAAAACAGTAGAACTTGCCTATAGTTTGAGCCTGTGCTTTCATATGTGCTTGTCTTAATTTAAATGTCTGTACATGTTTTTCAGTCTCCTCCGTGCTGCGTTCGGGAGCTTTTGCGTTACATCCGCGGTGCGTTCAAGTGCTCCGGGGTGCTCGGAGTTGCGGCTTACTCCTGCTCTTCCTCCCGGCTGCCCTTTGACCTCCTCTGTACAGGCTCCTCTCCCTCAGGAAGCCGGCGCCGTGTTTCCTGTGCCCTTTGGGTGGCCTGAATCCTAACGCCTTGCAGTGCTGCCCTATGTTGCCCGGGTGGACCAGCGCCATGACGTCGTCGTACCACGGCCCCGCGCTCTGATAGGCCGAGGAGGACAACAGGGACGCCCGGATGCGATTGGCCGAGGGGCTCCACACGGCGAGGCGGACCGTCACCGCTGTCCAATGGTAGCCGTGCTCCTCCACCTGACAGTGGTAGACGCCGCCGTGAGACAGTTCAGCGCGACGGATCAGGACGCCTCGGTCCAAGACTAAGACCTGGTCCCCTGTCGACACCTGAGGACAGAGACACAAGGCAAACTCAACAATAGATCATTACAATTACATTAATCATAATTTAGATTAATTTACCAAGGACTAGATATATTTATTTGTTATATACCGGTATATATATTTTTTCCAAGCTAAATAATCTTGGAAGGATAAAAGGAATTTGCTGTTATTATTTTACTGTAGAATTCTATATTTTTTCCCTTCACATTTGATTGTTAAGTTTGGAAGTGCTTTGATGAGTGCGTTAATTGCTATGATACGCTCCGGTGGAGTCGTTCAGTGCACAGTGCTTAAGGCAACACGCTGACAGTGATGCCGACGTTGTGAGTTTGACCTGGAGCACAGGTTTATCTCAAAGCTATTGATAGAATTTATTAAAAGCTGAGATACTAATATACAACAAAACGCAGCAGACCTACAGAGAGAGTATGAGTTTTCTAGGCAGCAACAGCAGGCTACAGCGGCACTATCGATCAGCATGTGGTACTTACAGCACAGTGACCTGCAAAGTGATGCTGAGGTCGTGAGCGTGGCAGGTTCAGTCATCAGGACATTTGAACACCTTTAGTCATATTTACTTAGACACAATAAAATGTGAACTTAGAATCAAAGTCTTAAGTCAAAATTGAGCCACATATTTAATTTTGTCTACTGCATATTGTTTGCTATATTATTTGTACATGCAAAAGAAAGCTCCAGTGGCGCAATCGGTCCACGCGCGGTACTTATATGACAGTAACTGCAGAGTGATGCCGAGGTTGTGAGTTCGAGCCTCACCTGGAGCAAGAGTATATTTTGGAGCAAGAGTATATTTAATCCAACGCAACAGACAGAAATGTTGTATCCACGTTTACCGATAAAGTTGAATTCTAAAAACATGTACTGTAACTAATATTGTATGTGCTTGTGTATAAAAGGCTGTACCTGGTTGAGCTCGGGGCTGTTCTCTCCGGCCTGTTTGTACCATGTGACTGAAGCCTGTCTGGAGCGGGGCAGACACTCCAGGTACGTGCTGTTGCCCTCAGCCACCATCATGACCCTCTGCTCCGCCTCCACCTGCAGGCCTGCTGACGGCGGGACAAACAACAGCCATGCATTTGACGACACGTACAGCCAGAAGTACTTCATATGTGGTCAGTTTGAAGGTTCAGCGGCAACACTTACCTCCCTGTCTGACACACTGGGTGAGCGGGTCCTCCTCCTCCCCCAAGTGACGAGCGTTTCTCCTACAAGACAAAAGTAAATTAAACTGACTAAAACGTTGGGATTGATTTAGTTGCTCGCTGAGGATCATTTTGCAAAGGTATCTGAGGTCAGAGGAGGGTTTATGCCGATTTATTCTCTTTGCTCATGATGAGGATGAAGAATGAGTACATCAGAGAGCTGGCAAATCCTAGATGTTTTAAAGATAAAGTTAGGAGCCTTAAGATTGCGATTAGTTTGGACATGTGCACTTATTGAAGATAACAGTACTGTCAGATGATAAAAAAGTACAAGATTAATCACACTTTTGAATGGATTCATCATGATTAATTGCATTACACGTCGATTTTAATCTCAAACATAACTTTAAACGATCGAAATTGAAAAATCTGTGCACAGTTTCTTAAGTCAATCATGATATTAAATGTGCTGCTTACAGGTGTAACTGGCTCTTATAGTGACAGACTCCAATTGCTACCAGTGTTCTGTTGTAGTTTGGTGAAATATTTGGAACATTTTACTTTTTACGTTTTTGCGCAGACCGTCTTTAAAGGTGCTATAACATGCTTTTTTTCACATTTCGTAGTCTGTCCTAAGTGTATAATTGATAATAATAAGGGTTGTGCAACACCCTTATTATTACATTATACCCTTATACATAATAGTTAA